>NW_026600382.1:213598-233598 GCF_029448725.1 Salvelinus fontinalis
TGACATATGTGACATAGAGCAACGTGTTTACCTACTTACTAATCATCAAACATTTCGTAAAAATACACAGCATACACTAATCGAAAGACACAGATCCTGTGAATACAGACAATATTTCAGATTTTCTAAGTGTCTTACAGCGAAAACACAATAAATTGTTATATTAGCATAGCACATAGCACATAGCAGCCCAGCATTGATTCTAGCCAAAGTGAGCGATAACGTCAACATCGCCAAAATATATTAATTTTTTCACTAACCTTCTCAGAATTCTTCAGATGACACTCCTGTAACATCATATTACACAATCCATATAGAGTTTGATCGAAAATGTTTATATTTAGCCACCAAAATCATGGTTAGACAATGAGAAATGTAGCCCAGCTGGTGAGAAAATGTCCGTGCGCCATATTAGACAGTGATCTACTCTTATACATAAATACTCATAAACGTGACTAAAAAATATAGGGTGGACAGGGATTGATAGACAATTTAATTCTTAATACAATCGCGGAATTACATTTTTTTAATTATCCTTACTTTTCAATACAGTTTGCGCCAAGCGAAGCTACGTCAAAAAACATGGCGTCCTAAGCCACTAACATTTTTCGACAGAAACACGATTTATCATAATAAAAATGTCCTACTTTGAGCTGTTCTTCCATCAGTATCTTGGGCAAAGGATCCTTTCTTGGGTCTAATCGTCTTTTGGTGGAAAGCTGTCCTCTTGCCATGTGGAAATGCCAACTGCGTTCGGGATGAACTGGAAGCGTGCCCAGCAATTCACAGCGTTTCAGAAATAAATGTCCCAAAATCGCACTAAACGGATATAAATTGCTATAAAACGCTTTAAATTAACTACCTTATGATGTTTTTAACTCCCATAACGAGTAGAAACATGGCCAGAGTAATATTACTCCCTCCACTAATGCTTGGAACAAGTGCGGGTCGATGTCCTCCAGGCGCATTACGCAGCAAGAAAAGAGTTCCTAGCTACAGGGTTTTTTAATTTATAGTGCCTGTGAACGCGCAATCGACCCCATTCAAATCGTCATCACGTAAAGGCATCCAGGGGAAGACGTAATCAGTGTCCGTATACTCATAGCAATAACTGTGACCTTTTAACTGACTCCAGATCAGGGGCCAACATTTCTGAAATCTGACTCCATGTCAGGGAAATTGCTGTAGAATGGGTTCTGTTCCACTTAAAGACAAAATTTCAACTCCTATAGAAACTATAGACTGTTTTCTATCCAATAATAATAATAATATGCATATTGTACGATCAAGAATTTTGTGGGAAGCCGTTTCAAAAATTACACGATTAGCATAAATAGTGACAACAGCGCCCCCATCCTCAACAGGTTAACCTCTCTTGGGCACGTGAGACTGTAGCGTCCCACCTCTTCAACAGCCAGTGAAACTGCTGGGCTCCAAATTCAAATCAAGAAATACTCATTATAAAAATTCAGAAAACAAAACATATTTCACATAGGTTTAAAGATGAACTTCTTGTGAATCCAACCACGGTGTCAGATTTTAAAAATGCTTTACGGCGAAAGCATACCTTACGATTATTTGAGAACATAGCCCACTAGACAAGTCATTTCAAACAGTAACCAGCCAAGTACAACAGTTACACAAGTCAGAAATAGAGATAAAATTAATCCCTTACCTTTGATGATCTTCATATGGTTGCACTCAGCAGACATTCATTTACTCAATAAATGTTCCTTTTGTTCGATAAAGTCTCTTTATATCCAAAAACCTCAGTTTTGTTTTCTTCAGTAATCCACAGGCTCAAACGCAGTCAAAACAGGAAGACAAAAAAATCCAAAATGTATCTGTAAAATCATAGAAACATGTCAAACGATGTTTATATTCAATCATCACGTTGTTTTTAGCCTCAATAATCGATAATATTTCAACCGGACAATAACGTCGTCAATTTAAAAGGTAAACAAGAAAGGCACTCTCTTGATCTCGCACATGAAAAAGCTCTGTGACACTTTAGGGTCCACTCATTCCGACTGCTCTTACTTCTTCATTTTTCAGAATACAAGCCTGAAACAATTTCTAAAGATTGTTAACATCTAGTGGAAGGCATAGAAACTGCAATTTGAGTCCTAAGTCAATGGATATTGTAATGGCATTGAATAGAAAACTACAAAACCCCCCCAAAAAAACGACTTCCTGAATGGATTTTTCTCAGGTTTTCGCCTGCCAAATCAGTTCTGTTATACTCACAGACACTATTTTAACAGTTTTGGAAACTTTAGAGTGTTTTCCATCCAAATCTACCTGTTATATGCATATCATATCTTCTGGGCCCGAGAAGCAGGCAGTTTAATTTGGGCATGCATTTCATCCAAAATTCCGAATGCTGCCCCCTACCCTAGTGAAGTTAAACTGCTCCGGCTATTACCAAGTTCTGCTCTCCTGCGTCTGACTTCCCTGCCACCGGTTACGCACCCCTTACATAGGCTATGCAACATATTGTTTTTCTTAATTGGATCTGTGTTGAAACGTAGGCCTATCTCTCCCAAAACAGCAATAATGAAATGCTCAAATATGTCACGCCCTGACCTTAGTATTCTATGTTTTCTGTATTATTTTGGTCAGGTCAGGGTGTGATGAGGGTGAGTATGATTGTTTTGTATTGTCTAGGGTTTTTGTATGTGTAGAGGTGTGTGTGTGTAGTCTAGGCATATGTAGGTCTATGGTGGCCTGAATTGGTTCCCAATCAGAGGCAGCTGTTTATTGTTGTCTCTGATTGGGGATCCTATTTAGGTTGCTATTTTCCAGTTTGGTTTGTGGGTTATTGTCTATGTGTAGCTGCATGTCAGCACTCATTATTATTAGCTTCACGGTTGTTTTGTTATTTTGTTCGTTTGTTTAGTGTTCTTCATGTTCTTTGTTTAATAAAAAGAAGAATGTATTCAAATCACGCTGCGCCTTGGTCTCCTCTATACGACTAATGTGACAAAATATATTGAACAAAAATATAAATGCAACATGCAGCAATTTCTAAGATTTTACTGAATTCAAGTTCATATAAGGAAATCAGTCAATTTAAATGCATTCATTAGGCCCTAATCTATGTATTTCACATAACTGGGAATACAGATATGTATCTGTTGGTCACAGATACCTTTAAAAAATGGGCCTCACAATAGGCCTTAGGATCTCTTCGAGTTATTTCTGTGCATTCAAATTGCCATTGATAAAATGCAATTCTGTTCGTTGTCCGTAGTTTATGCCTGCCATACCATAACCCCACTGCCACCATGGGGCACTCTGTTCACAATTTTGACATTAGCAAACCGCTCGCCCACACGACGCCATACGTCGGTTGTGAGGTCAGTCGTACGTAGTGCCCAATCCTCTAAAACGACGTTGACGGTGGCTTCTGGTAATCGCCTCCTGTACTCCCTGTTCACCCACGACTGCGTGGCCAAGTACAACTCCAACACCATCATTAAGTTTGCTGGCGTCACAACAGTGGTAGTTCTGATCACTGACAATGATGAGACAGACTATAGGGAGGCCAGGACAACAAACTCTCCTTCAATGTGAGCAAGACAAAGGAGATGATTGTGGACTCCAGGAAAAGGAGGGCCGAACACGCCCCCATTCACATCGAAGGGGCTGTAGTGGAGCAGGTCGAGAGTTTCAAGTTCCTTGGTGTCCACATCACCAACAAACTATCATGGTCCAAACACATCAAGACAGTTGTGAAGAGGGCAAGGACAAAACCTATTCCCCCTCAGGAGACTGAAAAGATTTGGCATGGGTCCTCAGATCCTCAAAAGGTTTACACTGCTGCTACTCACTGTTTATTATATATGCATAGTCACTTTACCCCTCCCTACATGTACAAATTACCTCGACTAACCTGTACCCCAGCACATTGACTCGGTACCGGTACCCCCTGTATATAGCCTCGTTATTGTTATTTTATTGTGTTACTTTTATTTTATTTTTTCCTTTAGTTTATTTAGTAAATATTTTCTATTTCTTGAACTGCATTGTTGGTTAAGGGCTTGTAAGTTAGCATTTCACGGTAAGATCTACACTTGTTGTATTCGGCACAAATAACATTTGATTTGATGGTAAAGAAATGAACATTAAATTATCTGGCACAGCTCTGGTGGACATTCCTGCAGTCAGCATGGCAATTGCACGCTCCCTCAAAACTTGAGACATTTGTGGCATTGTGTTGTATGACAAAACTTTACATTTTAGAGTGGCCTGTTATTGTTCCCAGCACAAGGGGCACCTGTGTTATAATGTTTAATCAAAGCAATGATGTTTAATCAGCATTCTACATATGTCACACCTGTCAGGTGGATGGATTATCTTGGCAAAGGAGAAATGCTCACTAACAGGGTTGTAAAAAAATATTTGCACAACATTTGAAAGAAATAAGCTTTTTGTGCGTATGGAACATTTCTGGGATCTTTTATTTCAGCTCATGAAACATGGGACCAACACTTTACATGTTGTGTTCATATTTTTGTTCAGTGTAGATTTACAGAACTTCTGATCATTTTCTTACCTTAGTACCTGACTCGCATATCGATAATTCACTGTTAAGTGTTTGGTTCACGGACTATTAACACTTTGTTTTCATCAGAAGAGAAATGTGTGAAATGTCCAGCAATCAGGAAATACTACTGGACAACATTATAAATCATCCCATCAGTGTCATACCATGTACAATATATGGGAAGATCTAGACAATGGGGACTGTCTAATTGTTCTGATTTTTTGCAGTATTGCGGACATGCAGAGACGCAAACAATTAAGTTGGGTTCCTTTTCATCTCCAACACTGTGACCTTCCATTATAGAGCTTTGCTTTGGTGTGGATTTAGACTTATATGTTCACAGCAGTTGTGTTTCTCCATTCTATTCACTTTTCCATGTTCTATTGTGAATTGTGTTTCTGTGCAGCAATGGAGCCTTTGTATTGAACACATGGAATTGGATTGTGATGATACCGATGAATGAGTCCTGCACACAATGTGCTTATTTTTTATTCAATGTTTTTACCAGGAATTATATTTGATATCATGTATATGAAATTGTTTGGTGAAATATGCATAAAAGCAGAGTTATTGCCCATAATTCCACACCTTTAGATAGTTGTGCTTCCAATTTGAATCATCAGGATTTTGTGACCAAAAAATAGAAAAATGTGTTGATCTACTGGGATTTTTAAAATACTTGAACTTCCTGTTTTGTCTGCTTGGACTCGAGAGATAAGTATGGTTGTGTTAATGTTCTTGCAGGCAGTCATGTTCTTTTGATGAAATGATTTATGTTTTGAGAAGGCAACTTCACCTTGAAAACACATTTACTGTTTTGCAAAAGGCCACAAATTCTGTGTCTTGTGGATTCTTGTTTTGAAACGGGATTGAGATAAACTGTAATAAAATAATAACTGTAGTACTCTAGTAATCGAAACGTTTCAATAACTAAGTGGATGGAAAAAGCTTTCTGACCACAACCATGACTGGACAGAATATAGTGGTCAGGAGGACAGGCAGGCTTGCTCTTACCAGCTCTGCATACTGTAACCATCCCAAACCTTCCACCTTCCATGAAGAGGCAGTTGCAGCTTTTCACCTGTTGATGGTGCTGCCCACTTCGATAATATTAGTCCCTTGTAGATCGAGATCCATGCTTTCTTTG
Organism: Salvelinus fontinalis; assembly: GCF_029448725.1. Lineage (NCBI taxonomy): Eukaryota > Metazoa > Chordata > Actinopteri > Salmoniformes > Salmonidae > Salvelinus > Salvelinus fontinalis. The sequence continues at coordinate 219,295 of NW_026600382.1, forward strand.
TAACCTACAGTCTGTTAAGCGTTTGGCTGATGGAAGATTTGTACATGAGAGGATGTATTTTGGTGTTTATTGTAACCTCAATCATTCAAAGGCCATGTGACCACAATGTATCTGACATGGAGATGGTATTAGAGATGAGTCAAGCCACTAGACAGTTCAATACGCTTTTGTGTCATATCATTATTTCTATGCTTTTGCTTTATCATGTTTGTCATTAATTCTACAAATCAGCCGGCAAATAAACAGGTTATGCAGCCATGCAGCGCTTTTGTTAGAAAGTTTCTCTGGTGAAACCTCACCACCACACCTCTCTATCCATCCAGCTACTATATCACATATAGTAGCTTCAACGTCACACCAGCATGGTACAGTGCAGTATAGTACCAATACCAGCATGGTACAGTGCAGTATAGTATTAACACCAACATGGTAGAGTAGTATAGTGCAGTATAGTACCAACAATAGCATGGTACAGTAGTGCAGTACAGTACAGTATAGTACCAACAACAACATGGTAGAGTAGAACAGTGCAGTATAATACCAACACTAGCATGGTACAGTGCAGTATAGTACCAACAACAGTATGGTAGAGTAGTATAGTGCAGTATAGTACCAACACTAGCATGGTACAGTAGTACAGTACAGTGCAGTATAGTACCAACAACAGCATGGTAGAGTAGTACAGTGCAGTATAGTACCAATACCAGCATGGTACAGTACAGTACAGTACAGTATAGTACCAATACCAGCATAAAAGAGTAGTACAGTATAGTACGGTACAGTATAGCACCAACACTAGGATGGTAGAGTTGTATAGTACAGTACCAACACCAGCATGGTAGATTAGTACAGTATAGCACCAACACTAGGATGGTAGAGTTGTATAGTATAGTACAGTACCAACACCAGCATGGTAGATTAGTACAGTATAGTACCAACACTAGGATGGTAGAGTTGTATAGTATAGTACAGTACCAACAATAGTATAGTACAGTACCAACACCAGCATGGTAGATTAGTACAGTAGAGTACCAACACTAGGATGGTAGAGTTGTATAGTATAGTACAGTACCAACACCAGCATGGTAGATTAGTACAGTATAGTACCAACACTAGGATGGTAGAGTAGTATAGTATAGTACAGTACCAACACCAGCATGGTAGATTAGTACAGTATAGTACCAACACTAGGATGGTAGAGTTGTATAGTATAGTACAGTACCAACACCAGCATGGTAGATTAGTACAGTATAGTACCAACACTAGGATGGTAGAGTAGTATAGTATAGTACAGTACCAACACCAGCATGGTAGATTAGTACAGTAGAGTACCAACACTAGGATGGTAGAGTTGTATAGTATAGTACAGTACCAATACCAGCATGGTAGATTAGTACAGTAGAGTGCCAAACCCTAAACAACACTGCTGAGCAGATGTGTGTTAAACACCTACAGCCACTGCTCCAGAGGAATCCCAAACAAAGGAAGGATTGGGGGCACGTTCAAGCTCTCTAGTTCTTTATATTTCTGCGGAGCAGGTGTGGAGCAGCTCATTTCAAAGGACAGAGGATCAGAGAGGGAGAGTTCAAAGGTGGCAGTGTAAAGTATGGGATTAGGGGACAGGAAATGCAAACATGCATTGTCCTTGTGCTTTTGAAGCAGGTTGTCAACTAATTGCTCAATATGACTGGTGTTGTTTGTTAGTCAACATTACAATAAATACCATCAGAATAATGTGTTAGTTTGATCTCTAGGATCTTTAGTCAAGAGAGCATTGTGGTCAAATCACAAATGGTCAAGTGATATAAATATACTTTAATTTGATTTGATAGCATATTGAGTTTCAGGCATGTCCTCTGGGGGTTCACATTCATTTGTTGCAAATTGCAGATTACGCCCTGACCTTAGAGATCCTTTTTATGTCTCTATTTTTGGTTTGGGCAGGGCGTGAGTTGGGGTGGGTATTCTATGTTCTATGTTGTGTATTTCTTTGTGTTTGGCCGGGTGTGGTTCTCAATCAGAGGCAGCTGTCTATCGTTGTCTCTGATTGAGAACCATACTTAGGTAGCCCTTTTTTCCACCTGTCTTTGTGGGAAGTTGACTTTGTTTAGGGCACTTTGCCTTTGAGCTTCACGGTTTGTTTTTGTAGTGTTTATTGTTTTGTTTGGCGTCATTTTGATAAAATAGAGAAAAAGTACGCTCGCGACGCTACACCTTGGTCCTCATCTTTCAACAGCCATGACACAGATAGCCTACTTGTTTAAATATATCCATACACCATAAACTTTAACACCAGAGGTACTACCAGTGGTGTACTTAAGTAAAAATACTTTAAAGTACTACTTAAGTAGTTTTTTTGTGTATCTGTATTTTACTTAACTATTTATATTTTTGACAACTTTTACTTTTACTTCACTACATTCTTAATGAAAATACTTTACTTTTTATTCTATCAATTTTTCCTGACACTCAAAAGTACTCGTTACATTTTGAATGCTTAGCAGGACAGTAAAATGGTTCAATTCACACACTTATCAAGAGAGCATCCCTGGTCATCCCTACTGCCTCTGATCTGGCGGACTCACTAAATGCACATGCTTCATTTGTAAATTATGTCTGAGTGTTGAAGTGTGCCTCCTTGCTATCCTTGAATTAATAAAAAAACTAGAAAATGGTGCCATCTGGTTTGCTTTATATAAGGAATTTTAAATTATTTATACTTCTACTTTTGATACTAAAGTACATTTTAGCAATTACATTCACTTCTGAGTATATTTAAATCCGAAAACTTTTAGACTTTTACTCAAGTACTATTTTATTGGGTCTTTCACTTTTGCTTCAGTCATTTTCTATTAAGATATCTTTACTGTTACTCAAGTATGACAATTGGGTACTTTTTCCACCACTGGAGGGTAGGGTATTTGTGTACTTGTATCTCCAAGCCAAGTTCAGCCATTTCTAGACGTTGGGGAACCGAGTCTTGATATCATAATGGGGCGAAGCTGAAACCGTGTCTAATCCCCTTACTGGTTCATTAATGACACATGTTCCTCTTCCTCTGCGACAAGCCTGATGACCGGCAGCATTGACCTTGCCTGAGTCCCAAATGGCATCCTATTCCCTATATAGTACATCACTTTCGACCATCCAGGGCCCCTGGGGCTCTGGTCAAAGATAGGGCTTTGGTCAAAAGTAGTGCACTGAATAGGGAAAAGGGTATAATTTAGGAAGCAGCCCTCACCCCCAGTCTCTAATTAATGTGGTAGGGTATTACTTTCCTCATGTCATGCCCCCTCAGAGAGATGGCTGCTTGGAAACCTGTGCTGTCTCTGTAAACCTGTATGGAACCTGTGCTGTGTACTGTCTCTGTAGTATTCTGAGTAGTACCAGAGGATGCAGATGGCATAGTGAGTGCCCATTAGAAGCAGACAGGGGTACGAGCTGTGAGGAACATCACAGCTGTATGTCCAGAGGAAGCCTCAGAGGAAGCCTCAGAGGAAGCCTCAGAGGAAGGAGGAAGTAGTAGTATTCTAACTTTCAGATAGAATATGATGGCTCTAACTCTTGTTTTCCTCCCCTGAGCTTTGCGGCTTTCCCTCCCCTGACCTTTGGGGCTTTTCCTCCCCTGAGCTTTGGGGCTTCTCCTCCCCTGACCTTTGGGGCTTTTCCTCCCCTGAGCTTTGGGGCTTCTCCTCCCCTGACCTTTGGGGCTTTTCGTCCCCTGACCTTTGTTGTGTCTTTGGCTATGCCGGATTAAGTGATATGACATGCTATTCTATAAAATCCTTTCTCTGTAATTAATATTACCTGATTGAGCTAATCAAGAAACTAGAAAGTCGTGGCACCACGAAAGAGTGTTTATAGAGCTGTTATCTTCCGAATAAACTCTTAAAGATATAGTAATATTTTACATCAATAGCAGTCAATATTAATCGTCACCTTATTTCAGTCTCATCTGAAAGTTGTAAATTCTTGATTATCTACACGAACCCTGGCTAATAAGTTGTATCAGCAATACAAAATTGGGTTTAATTATTTATTTACTAAATACCTAACTAATCACACAGAATTACACAGAATGCAAATTATGTCATACAGAAAACGTCCCTGGTGGACGGAGCCGACATGACGGCTGGTTACACAAAGGAAAGAGGGTTGGGTTTGAGTGAAAGAGCGGGAAGACTGAGGAACAAAGGGAGAGGCTATGCTATCGTAAATACAGTATCTTATGCATTCTAAATTACCGCCCATTTGGAAAAGGGAAATGCAATAAATATTTACTCTGAGCTGGTTGGTCGTAGATGCTGGCCGTGTTGCCCAACAGAGATCTCGCTGTCCTCGGAAGAATGTCTCTGGTAGTAAATGGTATACGTTGTAGTATCGTCGTTGCGTGTTAGACTGGATACGTTGTCCGTCTTTTCCTAGCCCACGTTTACAGCGGCCGCTGCTAACTCAACGGCTAGGAGGTATCACTTCTGTAGTGAATAAGAGTTCAAAGTTCATACCATTTGCAACCAAAGCTCACGCTGAGGTTGGCTTAGTTCTGTAGTTAATATCTGAATCCTTCTGACATCGGACCCGGCCCTAATGTACCCGGAACAGAAAGTTATTCGCCCTTTTAATGCAGAGGCTGTAGGCCTCGCGTACTCGGAACAGGAGGTTACATTTTCGCCAAGGGCTTATATAGTGGAGGGAGAGAAGGGTGGGTTTCATAGTTTATAACCAATGTCTCTTCACAGGGGTGGGCCACTGATTGAGCAGAGCTCTAACCTTATGAAAACCCAATTCTCTCATTTGGAAGCTAAAATTATATTTCATCTTTTCACAAATAGTGTTATATTTAAACATTTAAATTGCACAACAATTCCATGTGAATCTGATAACTACAATGTGTAGACTTTCCCAGATACAGTTTATGTCGTCCTGTCATCAGTCATAATGTCTCAGATGACAACCGAATTAACATCATATTCATTAAGTACCAATGCATATTTTCAACTGGTTCTATTACCGAAATATGGTTCCTTTCCCTCCATTTGTTTGATGTTCCCAGACTCTCTATGTTTAACAAAGGCTATTCAAGAGTTCTTCAGTAGAGTCAGAGAGAGAGGGAAGGGAGAAAGGTATTTGTGAGGGGGTCATAAACCTTACCCACAGGCCAACGTCATGACACCTTTGGGGCTTTTCCTCCCCTGACCTTTGGGGCCCCATTCTGATAATAAAGGACAGGAAAGCCTTAATCAGATTAAAGCACTACTACCTCCCCCCACTATCAAGTCTAAACACTCCTCAGATCACACACACACATATCCACTGTCTCATTCATAGCACATCTTGATCTGATGATACCACAGCCACTTGTCGGTACATGTTTTTCATAGAGGCACCTGTTTTTATTTGGAACCACACGGTAAAGGACCATTTCCTGTGACCAGTGGCAGTTGTACTGTACATGTATTGGCCTATTACAGTGACCAGTGGCAGTAGTATGTTACATACAGTATATAGGCCTTTATACAGCCTCATCAAGGTAAACACGTACTCAAGGCATCCATCAGCAATTACACTGGTTTGGTGGTTTGCTTTGCACACCACAGAGGCCTTGGTCAGATGTTGAAGGCCCCTGCACGTACTTCGCTGTGTATACAGAGAACAAAGCTTTTGTTTCCTGTCCTTAACACTAATACACAAGCATCCTTTCATCATGGAATAATATCTACAAGACGTGTGTTACCACCACCACCTTACCATCTTACACATGGTGCTATAGGATGGCTGCCTGCTCCTACATAAGGGGGCTGCCATCCATGTGTTTCTAAGGGGCATGCCAGACCTGGGTTCAAATCCTCTTTGCTAACTTTTCAAATACTTAATCAAGCTCTTAATTGAGCTTGCCTGTTGCAATGGAACCAATAGAATAGTCCCCGAAGTTCAAACCCCACCAACCTGGCATTACATACTGGCTAAAGCAATTTTGAACCCAGGTTCCGAGGGGCATACATATGGGCCTTTCCACAGCCTAGCCAAACATCTGTCTCTCTCCCAGTCCCTACGCGATGAATGAAAGCATAAACAGTCTTTTTATAAATGGAATGGGAATGTGATTTTCTACTGAGGATCAAAGGGAACGTTCAGAACATCCGGGAATCATGGCACTGCTCCAGGCTGGGCATTGTTCTAATTCCACTCTATCAGGTGAACATGTGTTATAGACGGCGATTCTAGTGTAGAGGAGAACCTGGGAAATAATGAGGTTACTTGGTCTCTGCCTCTCAGATAGAGGTGAAGTGTAACGTAACCTGATGTGTAGTTTACAGACTGCATAAGATGAATGGTATATATTGGCAGCATGTCTGTCACAACATACAGACTATAAACATTGCAACATTGTACAGTAAAGGCCTTTGGTGTGTTAGAACTTGTGAGAAGCCGACATTGTAACAATATAATTTAAAGCTAACTCAGTCTTTCTCTTACTAGCCTCTCTTACTTAGTTCATTTTGGTCAGTTCATTTCTAGTGAGAGGGTACAGTATGTTGTGAAATTGGACGACAAGTACAGTAAAATGTGAGGTACTCTACGTGAACTGCCGAGCAAGAGGGTCTCTATGTGGGTCTCTACTGAGAACATAAACAATGTGAAACATCTGAGAAATGATATAGGTCTTCAAATGGCCTAACCTCCTTTATAGCAGACTTTATCACACCATCTACTGTACCAGGCGTAGAGTTGACATTCCTGTAACTTCACTGCTCTAAGGGTCAGTTGGATGTTGGATGAATAGCAGGTGTTTGGAAAAACAACCTCCTATCTGGGCTGTCATCGTTGTCTTTGGTGATGGAACCGCCAGACAGAGCCGGCTGGCTCTGAGAGCCTCAAAGTGAGCATTACAGTATACACCAACCAAACAGAGGTGTGAGCTGCTGGTATTGTACTGGGTGTCTCTCGGATCAGGGACAAGTTTACTTTTTGTAGAGGGATGGAGGGTGGACTGGGAGAGAGAGAGAGAGAGAGGAGGCCTTGAAAAGGTTAATAAGATGTCTCTGATTGTTTACCTTTGTCTGCTTTTATCATCAACCATGATGGTACAGTAGACCAAAGCAACAGAATAAGAAAGGAAACGCATAGCAACACGATATGAACAGAGGCTGTGTTCAGGTTATAATGTGTTTATGGTGTTGAGGCTGTGTTCAGGTTATAATGTGTTTATGGTGTTGAGGCTGTGTTCCGGTTATAATGTGTTTATGGTGTTGAGGCTGTGTTCCGGTTATAATGTGTTTATGGTGTTGAGGCTGTGTTTAGGTTATAATGTGTTTATGGTGTTGAGGCTGTGTTCCGGTTATAATGTGTTTATGGTGTTGAGGCTGTGTTCAGGTTATAATGTGTTTATGGTGTTGAGGCTGTGTTCAGGTTATAATGTGTTTATGGTGTTGAGGATGTGTTCAGGTTATAATGTGTTTATGGTGTTGAGGCTGTGTTCAGGTTATAATGTGTTCATGGTGTTGAGGCTGTGTTCAGGTTATAATGTGTTCATGGTGTTGAGGCTGTGTTCAGGTTATAATATGTTTATGGTGTTGAGGCTGTGTTCAGGTTATAATGTGTTTATGGTGTTGAGGCTGTGTTCAGGTTATAATGTGTTTATGGTATTGAGGCTGTGTTCAGGTTATAATGTGTTTATGGTGTTGAGGCTGTGTTCAGGTTATAATGTGTTTATGGTGTTGAGGCTGTGTTCAGGTTATAATGTGTTTATGGTGTTGAGGCTGTGTTCAGGTTATAATGTGTTTATGGTGTTGAGGCTGTGTTCAGGTTATAATGTGTTTATGGTGTTGAGGCTGTGTTCAGGTTATAATGTGTTTATGGTGTTGAGGCTGTGTTCAGGTTATAATGTGTTCATGGTGTTGAGGCTGTGTTCAGGTTATAATGTGTTCATGGTGTTGAGGCTGTGTTCAGGTTATAATATGTTTATGGTGTTGAGGCTGTGTTCAGGTTATAATGTGTTTATGGTGTTGAGGCTGTGTTCAGGTTATAATGTGTTTATGGTATTGAGGCTGTGTTCAGGTTATAATGTGTTTATGGTGTTGAGGCTGTGTTCAGGTTATAATGTGTTTATGGTGTTGAGGCTGTGTTCAGGTTATAATGTGTTTATGGTGTTAAGGCTGTGTTCAAGTTATAATGTGTTTATGGTGTTGAGGCTGTGTTCAGGTTGTAATGTGTTTATGGTGTTGAGGCTGTGTTCAGGTTATAATGTGTTTATGGTGTTGAGGCTGTGTTCAGGTTATAATGTGTTTATGGTGTTGAGGCTGTGTTCAGGTTATAATGTGTTTATGGTGTTGAGGCTGTGTTCAGGTTATAATGTGTTTATGGTGTTGAGGCTGTGTTCAGGTTATAATGTGTTTATGGTGTTGAGGCTGTGTTCAGGTTATAATGTGTTTATGATGTTGAGGCTGTGTTCAGGTTATAATGTGTTTATGGTGTTGAGGCTNGTGTTCAGGTTATAATGTGTTTATGGTGTTGAGGCTGTGTTCAGGTTATAATGTGTTTATGGTGTTAAGGCTGTGTTCAAGTTATAATGTGTTTATGGTGTTGAGGCTGTGTTCAGGTTGTAATGTGTTTATGGTGTTGAGGCTGTGTTCAGGTTATAATGTGTTTATGGTATTGAGGCTGTGTTCAGGTTATAATGTGTTTATGGTGTTGAGGCTGTGTTCAGGTTGTAATGTGTTTATGGTGTTGAGGCTGTGTTCAGGTTATAATGTGTTTATGGTGTTGAGGCTGTGTTCAGGTTATAATGTGTTTATGGTGTTGAGGCTGTGTTCAGGTTATAATGTGTTTATGATGTTGAGGCTGTGTTCAGGTTATAATGTGTTTATGGTGTTGAGGCTGTGTTCCGGTTATAATGTGTTTATGGTGTTGAGGCTGTGTTCAGGTTATAATGTGTTTATGGTGTTTAGGCTGTGTTCAGGTTATAATGTGTTTATGGTGTTGAGGCTGTGTTCAGAATATAATGTGTTTATGGTGTTGAGGCTGTGTTCAGGTTATAATGTGTTTATGGTGTTGAGGCTGTGTTCAGGTTATAATGTGTTTATGGTGTTGAGGATGTGTTCAGGTTATAATATGTTTATGTTATTGAGGCTGTGTTCAGGTTATAATGTGTTTATGGTGTTGAGGCTGTGTTCAGGTTATAATGTGTTTATGGTATTGAGGCTGTGTTCAGGTTATAATGTGTTTATGGTGTTGAGGCTGTGTTCAGGTTGTAATGTGTTTATGTTATTGAGGTTGTGTTCAGGTTACAATGTGTTCATGGTATTGAGGCTGTGTTCAGGTTATAATGTGTTTATGGTGTTGAGGCTGTGTTCAGATTATAACGTAAAATCCAAACACACACATCCACATGGCTCCATAACCCCCCTCATATGCTGGGGGATGGTTTGAATTATGGGTAATTGCCAATGTGTCCTCGAAGACCATGGTGTCCACTTAAATTATGGTGTCCTCTTAGACCATGGTGTCCTCTTAGACCATGGTGTCCTCGAAGACCATGGTGTCCACTTAAATTATGGTGTCCTCTTAGACCATGGTGTCCACTTAGACCATGTTGTCCTCTTAGACCATAGTGTCCTCTTAGACCATGGTGTCCTCTTAGACCATGGTGTCCACTTAGACCATGGTGTCCTCTTAGACCATAGTGTCCTCTTAGACCATGGTGTCCTCTTAGACCATGGTGTCCTCTTAGACCATGGTGTCCTCTTAGACCATAGTGTCCTCTTAGACCATGGTGTCCTCTTAGACCATGTTGTCCTCTTAGACCATAGTGTCCTCTTAGACCATGGTGTCCTCTTAGACCATGGTGTCCTCTTAGACCATAGTGTCCTCTTAGACCATGGTGTCCTCTTAGACCATGGTGTCCACTTAGACCATGGTGTCCTCTTAGACCATGGTGTCCTCTTAGACCATGGTGTCCTCTTAGACCATAGTGTCCTCTTAGACCATGGTGTCCTCTTAGACCATGTTGTCCTCTTAGACCATAGTGTCATCTTAGACCATGGTGTCCTCTTAGACCATGGTGTCCTCTTAGACCATAGTGTCCTCTTAGACCATGGTGTCCTCTTAGACCATGGTGTCCACTTAGACCATGGTGTCCTCTTAGACCATGGTGTCCTCTTAAATTCAGGAGAAGAAAGGGGATCTGGATCTCCCAAGACACCCTGAATTTATACCACAGAGGTTAGCTACCAGGACTACCAGAGGAGAAGTTAGGACCCCCCATCTGGGGCCTGGGGGGTCCTAACTTGCAGACACACACACATGCAGACATATGCATGCAATGCACACATACACACACACACACGCACACACACAAACACACACACACACACACACACATGCACACAAACACGCACAATGTGATCTGCATCTCATATAACACTAGAAGCCCTAACCAGAGATGAGAGGGAGGATGTGTGTGTTTGGATGAGAACAGGAGATACTGTGATGAAATAGATGGGAGATATGGAGTAGGGCTGTCTTTCTTTAGTGTGGATAAACACCAGTGTTGGAGGAAGAGAGGAGGAGAGGCGGGATTGTTCCAAATTTACACCGTGGAGGAGACATGGTGTGTGTGTGTGTGTGTGTGTGTGTGTGTGTGTGTGTGTGTGTGTGTGTGTGTGTGTGTGTGTGTGTGTGTGTGTGTGTGTGTGTGTGTGTGTGTGTGTGTGTGTGTGTGTGTGTGTGTGTGTGTGTGTGTGTGTGTGTGTGTGAACATATGTGTTCATTTCTATTAACATCTGGATCCCCCTCATCACCTGATTGAGGGGAATTCCATATTTCTACAGCTTTCTGCCCTTCAGCTCCTCCTGTGTGAACACACCTCCCTAACCTGCTTCACACACACACACACACACACACACACACACACACACACACACACACACACACACACACACACACACACACACACACACACCTGTCTCTGACACACCGTAAGTTCTCAGCACAGGTAAGTCCTCAGCAAACTCCCAAACTCTTAGAAATAGGTGCTATCTAGAACCTAAAACGGTTATTCGGCTGTCCCCATAGTAGAACCCTTTGGAGTACCATTTTAGTTCCAGGTAGAATGCTTTTAGTTTCAGGTAGAACCCTTTTGGGTTCCATGTAGAACCTTTTTCACAGAAGGTTCTACATTGAACCCAAAGGGTTCTTCCTGGAACCAAAAGGGGTTCTCCTATGGGGACAGCCGAAGAACCCTTTTGGAACTCTTTTTTCTAAGAGCGTATAATATCCTGACATGAAAGAGATGTTGAGGGATTCATTGACATGACTTTATACTGTATATGAACAACGCCAAGACCATCAACTCCACCAGATCCAGACGATCTCTTTTTGAAATAACTAAATCAATTCAAACATGATTCATATTTCACCATTGAAAAAACTTTGATTTAGTAGCTAAAATTGGCCAGTTCAGAATTATTATTCACACATCTGCCTTCACATGTTGTTCTTTGAATGGCGTGCCAAGGAGGCAAATACCTCCTAATCCTCCAAATTATTCAACTGACATGTATTTATTCTGTCTATTCGTCAGCTTCTTTCCACTGGGTTCAATGTCTTTGTAGACATGTACAGAGTGTACCGTGAGTGTACTGTGGACCAGACTGACACAGGTATTAAGACTTGGTTAGGAATGCATGTTGTGTGGTCCATATTCATCAAAGACATGAGAGAGGGTTAGATTTGTCCGCTCTAAGTATGGATGGTGTCACGCCCTGACCTTAGTTTTCTATGTTTTCTGTATTATTTTGGTCAGGTCAGGGTGTGACGAGGGTGGGTATGTGTGTTTTGTCAGGTCTAGGGTTTTTGTTTATCTATGGGGATTTTGTATGTCTAGGTAATGTAGGTTTATGGTGGCCTGAATTGGTTCCCAATCAGAGGCAGCTGTTTATCGTTGTCTCTGATTGGGGATCCTATTTAGGTTGCCATTTTCCATTTAGGTTTTGTGGGTAGTTGTCTATGTGTAGTTGCATGTCAGAACTCGTTGTAATTAGCTTCACGTTCATTTTTGTTAGTTTGTTTAGTGTTTTAGTGTTCTTCATTTATTAAAGAAGAATGCCTTCAAATCACGCTGCGCCTTGGTCTCCTCACTACGACGAACGTGACAGATGGTGCAATGAAATGCTGTAAAATCCTCATATTCTATGCTTTATGCTTGTGGTTTAATAAAGTTGGGGAACCACTGCTCTATGGATAAACGTTACTTCAGTTCAACAATACAACTTTTTATTAATCCAACTGTTACGTCAATGAGAAACTGGTCTTCTGCTCCTCTCTCCACCCCCATACAGAACAAACACACACATTGTAGAGGAGCGCAGGTTCTGCTCCTCTCTCCACCCCCATACAGAACAAACACACACATTGTAGAGGAGCGCAGGTTCTGCTCCTCTCTCCACCCCCATACAGAACAAACACACACATTGTAGAGGAGCGCAGGTTCTGCTCCTCTCTCCACCCCCATACAGAACAAACACACACATTGTAGAGGAGCGCAGGTTCAGCCACAGTGCAGCGGCTCTTTCAAATGTACTGGATGTTGGAACTGTTACAGCATCTTTGCTTTCAGGCTGGGGAGTTTTAGACTTAGACTCAGTTGTAAATCATTTTGTTACAGCAATCTGTGACAAACAACCTATCAACTGTAGAAACGGATTATGCGAATGAGGTTGATGCAAACAACATAACTCTTTGCAAATGATGCAATTACTTAAGTATGTGGGGAAATCTCCCACAGCATTAATATACTTTTATTGTGGCATAAGAGTCCCTGTCTGGTGTGTGTCCACAGACCCCAGAACACAGCCCAAAGCCAAAGTACCTCTAGATGGCGAGGGGATGGGGAGCGGGGACGAGGAGAGGGGAGAGGGAAGAGGGGAGAGAAGGAAGAGGGGAGAGAAGGAAGAGGGGAGAGGAGAGAGAGGGGAGAGGAGAGAGAGGTGGAGAGGGGAAGAGGGAAAAAGGGGTTAGTTTAATGATGAGGTCAGAGCCTGAGCAGATTCCCACAGAACTGAGGAACTGAAGATGACAGACCCCCATCAGACACCCTTTAACCCCCATAATCCAGAGAGAGAGAGAGAGAGAGAGAGAGAGAGAGAGAGAGAGAGAGAGAGAGAGAGAGAGAGAGAGAGAGAGAGAGAGAGAGAGAGAGAGAGAGAGAGAGAGTGAGAGAGAGAGAGAGAGAGAGAGAGAGAGAGACATAGAGAGAGAGAGAGAGAGAGAGAGAGAGAGAGAGAGAGAGAGAGAGAGAGAGCAAACCCCCTCCATCCACTGGGGAACACAGACGCCCAACTCCAACCCTCTCCTCTACCCAAGACAGAGGTAGAGGTACCCAGAGTTCCCTAAGACTGAAAATACCAAGACTAAGGTAGAGGTACCCATACTTCCCTAAGAGAGTGACTTTTGAAGGAAACCCCCTCACCCCCCTTGAAGTTCCACTCTCATAACTGTGTCTTGTTACAGAGGAAATACATTCTTAACCTAATGCTCAGTGTCCCCTCGGGAGCAAAGGTCATCCACCATGGCTCTCCCCCTCACTCACTGAAGGAAGACATCAGACATGCACATATCTGGTACACTCCTGTCCCCTCCGGTTGAAGATATCATCACCAGCCAATGCTCTGTCTGGGGTGTGCGTATTCTCACAAGCCATGTGATATGTGTTCTACTGGACGTGATTCGACAGTGAGGCAGTGGACATGATGTGCATCATGGTTTAAGAGGACACCATGGTTTAAGAGGACAACATGGTCTAAGAGGACAACATGGTCTAAGAGGACACCATGGTTTAAGAGGACAACATGGTCTAAGAGGACACCATGGTTTAAGAGGACAAAATGGTCTAAGAGGACAACATGGTCTAAGAGGACAACATGGTCTAAGAGGACAACATGGTCTAAGAGGACACCATGGTTTAAGAGGACAACATGGTCTAAGAGGACACCATGGTTTAAGAGGACAACATGGTCTAAGAGGACACCATGGTCTAAGAGGACACCATGGTCTAAGAGGACACCATGGTCTAAGAGGACAACATGGTTTAAGAGGACAACATGGTCTTCGAGGACACCATGGTTTAAGAGGACAACATGGTCTAAGAGGACACCATGGTCTAAGAGGACACCATGGTCTAAGAGGACACCATGGTCTAAGAGGACAACATGGTTTAAGAGGACAACATGGTCTAAGAGGACAACATGGTCTAAGAGGACAACATGGTCTAAGAGGACAACATGGTGTAAGAGGACACCATGGTCT
>NW_026600382.1:236612-249912 GCF_029448725.1 Salvelinus fontinalis
GTGGGAATGGTGAGATGGACTTAGCGCCCCTGGGGGTAAGGGAGATTTCTATTCTCTTTTCACACAAGACAAACTTCAGACACTACCTTGTACTACACTAGATCTCTGGTGATTGGTGTGAGGGGTGGTCTACTTTAGATTACTACAAAATAAGTGATATACATCACAATAGAAGTTCTATATACCGACTATGGTTGTGTCCCAAATGGCACCCTTTTCCCTATATAGTGCACTACTTTTTACCAAAGCCCTATGGGCCAGGGTCATAAAATACTGCACATGGGGTGCCATTTGGGACACAATATAATGGAATCAACATAATCCAATTACTGTGAAATGTTAATGTCACTAAACTAAAGTGGATCACTATATGAACTGATATCAGATGAGAATCAAATCAAAGGAATACATGTGCTCCCAAGTGGCGCAATGGTCTTAGTTACTGCATCTCGGTGTAAGAGGCTTCAATACAGTACCTGGTTCGAATCCAGGCTGTATCACATCTGGCCGTGATTGGGAGTCCCATAGGGCGGCACACATTTGGCCCAGCATCGTTAGGGTTTGGCCGGGGTAGGCCATCATTGTAAATAATCATTTGTTCTTAACTGACTTGCCTCGTTAAATAAAAACATGTCATGTGAAACTGATCCAGTACAGTGATGATGAGAAAAGGAGGCTAATATGTCCTCAATGTGGAAACCATTATTACTAAATATCTTGATGAAGAGGACATAGAAACATTCAGACAAAATTTGTCCGTCCCAAATTGCACACTATTCTCTATATGGTCACTACTTTTGACCCAGTCAGAAGTAGTGCACTCTATTGGGAACAGGTTGTCATTTGGGAGGCAACCACAATATAGGCATCGAGTAAGGTTTTGTAAAGGACTCCAGATATCCATGTAGACGCTAACTACCCTCTCATGGGTGGTGGTAGAGGGATCTGTCATAATGGTTTTCAACCATCTCTGCTGGGAATCTTGTGGCTCTCACAACTATAGCCCAGAGCTCATCTTCTCCAGTCCTGGAAATGACAAAATGAGAGCGGAACATTCTCCTTTTCGGTGGGGAGGACTTGTAATTTGCCGTAATGGCTGACACATGTACACACCATCTGCCGGCCGCTAGCTATGGAAATGTATCAATAGCACACACACATAGATATATAGACACACACACATGAACACCAGCACGAACACACACACACTTAGATATATAGACACACACACATGAACACCAGCACGCGCACACGCGCACACACACACAAATACACCGTTCCTCCCCACCCCCAGACACACACATTCTCTCTTCATACATGTGTTTTCAACATCACCACCAGAAAAAACTGTTTGTTTCTCCATTTTTTACGTTTACATTTCTGGATCCAGAACTGTCAGCATACAGGCCCAGATAGAGCAATTAGTACGGGAGAAAAGCCCAAAAACGTCTGATGAAAGAAAGGCTGCATGTTGACCTCATTGTGACTCTATGTTCGTCTTTCCTATTCCTAAAGGTTGCGTCTGAAATGGCACCCTATATATACCCTATGGGCCCTGGTCGAATGTAGTGCACTACATAGGGAATAGGGTGTCATTTTGAACGCAGTCAGGAAGTCATTTTCAGAGCTGTGAATTCCACAGTGCCAGTCTGCCCTCTCCTTACATGGATTTACAATGGCTGTTTATGCTTAAAAACCTATCATTATTCTATATTTGCTCTGCAGATGCCAGTATCCATAGAGACCATTGTTTAAGCACTTTTACTTAGTTTTACTGTTAATTGGTCTCTGAATGGACTATGCATGGAGCTTGCAGCAAAACTATTCTTCATAGAAAATGAATAGGGGAATGTTAGTGACGTGTAACAAATAGGAAAAACCAGCTGAGAGATATGTGCCACATTTTTGTTCATGATTCATATTGACTGTTTCAAAACTATCTGTCGACGTTCTCGGCCTTCATCTCTCTCTTAAGGTGTCTGCATGCTTCCCAGCCGAAACAGTCCGGAAGAGTTTGTGCATATATTATTTGCACAAACTCTTTCTATTTTTATTTATTTTATTTTGTATTTTATTACATTTTTTACTTCAGTTTATTTTAATAAATAATTTCGTAACACTTTTTTTCTTAAAACTGCATTGTTGGTTAAGGGCTTGTAACTAAGCATTTCACTGTAAGGTCTACACCTGTGTATTCGGGCGTATGACAAATACAAATTTAATTAATTTTATTATATTATGCCAACATTTTGTGACGTTTTTGTTCGTTTTGGACTTCGGATGTTTGGCCACACAACCTTTTCTCTTGAGACAAGCTGAAAATGGTAGCCGAAGTCTACGCCCCTTCGGCGGTGATTGGTCAACAGCAGGGATTCTTCAATAAAGTCTTTGTTGTCATTCAATGAGAGACAACTTGTTTTCATGCACATTTTGTCATTTAGAAATACTGCACCAAACATTTTCTTTAGATGTAAAATTGCCAGACTAAGATCTCCTCTGCAAAAACGTCAAAATCAATGACAGATTTCTTGAGTTATCATAGATTAATTCTGACTATTTTGAGGAAGTGTCTACTGGCTACAGCGTCTCTAATGGACAAACAGTACTATTGCTGCTTTTTTCTTGAGTGTCTTAAGGCAGTATGGGAGCACTCGTTCGCTTCGCCTAGCTGACTTCACCTAGCTGACTTCGGTCAGCTGACTTGGGCTAGCTGACTTCACCTAGCTGACTTCACCTAGCTGACTTCGGTCAGCTGACTTCGGCTAGCTGACTTCGGCTAGCTGACTTCGGCCAGCTGACTCCGCCTAGCTGACTTCGCCTAGCTGACTTCGGCTAGCTGACTTGGGCTAGCTGACTTCACCTAGCTGACTTCGGTCAGCTGACTTGGGCTAGCTGACTTCGGCCAGCTGACTTCGGCCAGCTGACTCCGCCTAGCTGACTTCGCCTAGCTGACTTCACCTAGCTGACTTCGCCTAGGTGACTTCGCCTAGCTGACTTGGGCTATCTGACTTCACCTAGCTGACGCGGACTAGCTGACTTCACCTATCTCACTTCACCTAGCTGACTTGGGCTAGCTGACTTGGGCTAGCTGACTTCACATAGCTGACTTGGGCTAGCTGACTTTACCTAGCTGACTTGGGCTAGCTGACTTCATCTAGCTGACGTCACCTAGCTGACGTGTGCTAGCTGACTTCAACTAGCTGACTTGGGCTTGCTGACTTGGGATAGCTGACTTCGCCTAGCTGACTTGGGATAGCTGACTTCACCTAGCTGTCTTGGGCTAGCTGACTTCACCTAGCTGACTTGGGCTAGCTGACTTCACCTAGCTGACTTCACCTAGCTGACTTCATCTAGCTGACTTGGGCTAGCGGACTTCACCTAGCTGACTTCACCTAGCTGACTTCACCTAGCTGACTGTGTGCATGAGGTTCCCAGACAGATGATCTCTCCTCCAGTTTATTCAAACTGGAGACGCTGGTATTGGTCAGGTTCAAAGGACCTGACACACACACACACAAATGCATGTGCACACATACACATACACACATACACCTTTGTCAGCCCTGAAACTATATACATTATAGACCTACTGTGTGATGTGATGATCTCTCTCTCAGCAATGCCTTCTGTCCTGCTAGGTTACACCAAACCATAACACTGTATCTACAACAGGTATGCTTGGGAATGAGTTTGGGGCAGGGCTCTGCTTTTCAAGTCTTTGTTGTGAGACTTGTGTCAGTAGATATGAAAGGACTGCCGCACCACTTGTTCTTATGACAAGGAGTCTCAAGGTGCAGATAAAGGTTTGGATGGATGTCCTGAGGGCCTTTCTCATTCATAAGAGGAACGTTTCATCTATCATGAGGTTCAAAGGGGGAAAGGTTGTTATTCATTTTTTGTCCTTTTCCTGGGTCAGCATGCACCATAAAACGTGTTAAATTGTGATGGTATTATTTTCTGTTGGCTGTAAATTGATTGAAATGTATGCTTGTTACACACCCAGGTCTGGAAGGATGAAGAGAGGTGTACAATAAGTACAGTAGAATAAAGAACCAGTAGTTGACAATAGCTTACACCATTGAATGCTGTTAAACGTCTCATGGGGCATGTTGTCCATTGCTGGAGAAGGGACTGGTAGAGATTGTTGGGTGTGTCAGCAATCTTTGAAGGAGAGGGGAAACCGTGCATGAGAGATCACCAGAGCTGACTTGAGCGCACAGCAAGCCAGTGGAATCATTACTCAATGAAAATTGAAGTATTGAGCCATGCAGAATGACAAATGCTTGTTTAAAGAGGTTAAAGACCCGTTTTCTGTCTTGTGCAATGATGCGTGACAACGGTATGAGGATCACCTTGATAAGTTCGACGACAATGCTCCAATTTTGGGGTGTTATGATTATGAAACAGCTACACTTTTCAGGATTCAGGAAATAGTTATATAGAGAACAGTTAGGCTACTCAACGTAAGGAAAAGCAGTATGCTGACAACATTTTGTTCCTTGCTCACCGAACAGGACAGCGACTCATGGGATGTAGTGTGGGCTGTAGAACAAGGCTCAACTTTGGAAAGGCGCTGTCCAAAGTATCCGTGTGTTTTACCATGGTCGTGATTTTCACCTATTTCTTCTACTGTCTTACCGGATTATGTGACTCGGCGCCGAGACAGATGTTCGACCGTCATACTGTAAACAGAGACTATGATGTATCGGACCGTACGTACGACAACCTGCGACCGCCAGCGCGACTCTATCCTCACCACCCGGGCGCACCGACACCCTGGAACAAGACAACGGGCGCCGCGCTCCACCGTGCAGACGAACAGGTCGCCACGCTAAAGTGGGTTGAAGGCGGACTGCTCCCACAAGAGATACCGGAGAGCACTAAGGAAAATCTAGCTGCTAACGGCATCCCCATGTCCAACACATTTGAGAGTAAGAAGTTCCCACAAGCCATCATAATCGGTGTGAAGAAAGGCGGAACGCGCGCTCTGCTGGAGTTCCTACGGATTCATCCCGATGTGAGAGCTGTCGGGGCAGAACCTCACTTTTTCGACAGGTTCTACGAGAAAGGACTTGAGTGGTACAGGTAAGGCACATATTCTGCTACTTTACAATGTCCATAGAGTGTTTATCAGCGCCAGTACAAACCATGCGCGGCTTCTAGCCTACTCTTATATTGCGATATCTTGAATCGAATCTGTGAATTGGGGGCTGGGGCTACCTTTCATACATATCAAATCTGTTGCAATACAAACATCTAACATATCATTTAGTTGTATTTGTATTGTTCACAACAGTTTCAGTTGAAGCTGCATGTTGAGCCTTGGAGAAAGATGACACCTCAGCCACTGTAGGATGATGAATGGAGATAGGATGACAGGTAGATGAGGAGTAGTGTTCTCCCCTGGGGAAGCTATTCACCTGTGGAGAACTCTGCGGAAGGTTCTTGTCAATAACAGACATAGATATTTGCACATTGACAGTCAGATATCCAGTACTGTGTGTGTGTGTGTGTGTGTGTGTGTGTGTGCGTGTGCGTGTGTGTGTGCGTGCGCGCGCGTGCGTGCGTGCGTGTATCAATACAACCCTGCCTGACTTGATGTAGGGCCGGATGTAGATGAAGAGGCTATACGTCCCTGGGGTGTTGTTAATCATCATGACAGTGTTTTAAACACAATTTATTCAGTTCAACATGACATCCCATATTAACATACAATCCATGTCTATTCTATTGGAATGGAATGGTGCACACCCATTAAAAGCCTATGTCCTCTTGAATGATCATAGGCTTTAGCCAGACTTTTTCCTCCTTACTAGCTCTCTGACCTTGCTTATAGCTAATTTATTGAGGAAAAATGTACTTACTATGACTGAGATATGTGGTTGTCCCAACTAGCTACAGTATTGTAAGTTTAACTGTAAGTCGCTATGGATAAGAGCATCTGCTAAATGACTGAAATGCTAAATGTTAACTTAAACATTACAGTCTCATCTTTGTAGTTAAAGAGGTTTGAATCAATAAGCACGCCCAACTCGTAGTCTATACTTCATATACAGCACGCCCAACTCGTAGTCTATACTTCATATACAGCAGGAACTGGTCTCAATAGAAGATATATACTTCTTTGAAGTAGTTTGATTTTGGATTTGGCCATGAGTGAATACAGCCACAGTGTGATACAGGCTGAAACATATAATGTCTTGGTATATACAGTAAAATCTCCACCCAGGCACTGTAGCTACTTTGGAAGTGATAGGATCTGCTGGTAATAGATGACGCAGCTGACCATAGCTGTAATTGGGGTGTAATTATGGCCCTAGCAACCCTATTGCAGGGATATGGATGTTGATGGCCCTTTACCTGCCTTACTGCAGGCCTATGGAGCTAGAGATGGCTGGAGGTTCTGATTACCTTCAGATGTCTGGACTGGAGGATCCTGCTGGAGAATGTCATAGCTGAGGAGAGAGACTGTTTGACAGCGCCTAGAAGCGCTGATCTAGGACCAGGTTCCCTCTGTCCATGTAATGGTATTCATTATGATCTAAAAAGCTAAACTGATCGTAGATCAGCACTCCTACTCTGAGACATTTTCAGAATAGGGTTTTGATGTTTTCATCCTCCCCAGGGTCAGGAGTTTGTCCAGAAGTTTTCTTTTAAAAACCATATGACCTGATTAGAAAAAAGATCTGGTCCCATCATAACCCATATAAATATTTTTTTACAGCTGATTTATTACTACAACTAGGTCCTGGAGTTGGCTAGGATAGCCTACTACCAGATCAGGAAAAACTCTGGGCCCCAGGAAAACTATTTCAGGCTGTTCAGGCTGTTCAGAAATTGTTAAATTCACACACTTATCAAGAGAACATCACTGGCCATCCCTACTGCCTCCGATCTGGCAGATTCACTAAATACACAAGCTTCATTTGTAAATGATGTCTGAGTGTTGGAGTTTGCCCCTGACTAAAAAACAAGAAAACTGTGCCGTCTGGTTTGCTTTATGTAAGGAATTGTATACTTTTACTTTTGATGCTTAAGTATATTTTAGCAATTACATGTAATTTTGATACTTAAGTATATTTAAAACCAAATACTTTTGGACTTATACTCATGTAGTATTTTACTGGGTGAATTTCACTTTTATTTAGGTCATTTTCAATTAAGGTATCTTTTCTTTTACTCAAGTATGACAATTTGGTACTTTTCCCACAACTGCAAGTATGTCAGTTTATATTTGAGTAATACATGTACTGTAGCTGATATTTTGATGAAAAGTGTAGTAAGTGTGAAGAGGCTCCATGTTCTTTAGTTTGGCCGATTCCTCTGACTGTGTTTGACATGTTTAGGATGACAATGATAATCAGAGGATTGGGCTACATACAGCACAAACTGATCTAGGATCAGGCTATTGTAGCTACAGCACATACTGATATCGGATCAGGCTATTGCAGCTACAGCACATACTGATCTAGGATCAGGCTATTGTAACTACAGCACATACTGATCTAGGATCAGGCTATTGTAGCTACAGCACATACTGATATCGGATCAGGCTATTGCAGCTACAGCACATACTGATCTAGGATCAGGCTATTGCAGCTACAGCACATACTGATCTTGGATCAGGCTATTGTAACTACAGCACATACGATGTCATTTATAAAATAGCCTCCAACACTCTACTCAGTAAATTGGATGCAGTCTATCACAGTGCCATCTGTTTTGTCACCAAAGCCCCATATACTACCCACCACTGCGACCTGTATGCTCTTGTTGGCTGCCCCTCGCGTCATATTCGCCGCCAAACCCACTGGCTCCAGGTCATCTATAAGTTTTTGCTAAGTAAAGCCCCACCTTATCTGAGCTCACTGGTCACCATAGCAGCACCCACCTGTAGCACGCGCTCCAGCAGGTATATTTCACTGGTCACCCCCAAAGCCAATTCCTCCTTTGGCTGCCTTTCCTTCCAGTTCTCTGCTGCCAATGACTGGAACGAATTGCAAAAATCACTGAAGCTGGAGACTCATATCTCCCTCTCTAACTTTAAGCACCAGCTGTCAGAGCAGCTCACAGATCACTGCACCTGTACATAGCCCATCTGTAAATAGCCCATCCAACTATCCCATCCCCATACTGTTATTTATTTTTTTGCTCCTTTGCACCCCAGTATCTCTACTTGCACATGCATCTTCTGCACATCTATCACTCCAGTGTTCAATTGCTAAATTGTAATTATTTCGCCACTATGGGTTATTTATTGCCTTACCTCCTTTATCTTACCTCATTTGCACACACTGTATATAGACTTTCTATTGTGTTATTGACTGTTTGTTTATTCCATGTGTAACTCTGTGTTGTTGTTTGTGTTGCACTGCTTTGCTTTATCTTGGCCAGGTCACAGTTGTAAATGAGAACTTGTTCTCAACTGGCCTACCTGGTTAAATAAAGGTGAAATAAAAAATAAAATACATTTTAAAAACATACTGATAGGATCAGGCTATTGTAGCTACAGCACATACTGATATAGGATCAGGCTATTGTAGCTACAGCACATACTGATATAGGATCAGGCTATTGTAGCTACAGCACATACTGATAGGATCCGGATTTTGTAGCTACAGCACATACTGATCTAGGATCAGGCTATTGTAGGTAAGCCTTTCTCTCATATAGAAACAACATGGAGGAAGATGAAGTGGGAACATTTTTTGATAACAGATAGTTTGAGTTTGAAAAAGAAAGTGAGAGACAGCAGAGAGAAAGTGAGCGTGAAATTCTCATCTGTAAATTAATATTTGTATTCTTTTTTCTTAACCTTTTTAGCAGCATTTAAACTTAAAACATACGAACACATGGAAACACTTCTGCCACTGATCATTTTAGCATGCTGCTGGTACCCCCCCCCCCCCTCTCTCTCTCTCTCTCTCTCTCTCTCTCTCTCTCTCTCTCTCTCTCTCTCTCTCTCTCTCTCTCTCTCACTCAGGCACTCACACTCTCTCTCCCTCCCTCCCGCCATCCCTCCTGCTCTCTCTCTGTTCATTAAGAGTGGCAGATGAAGGAGGTGAAGTGTTTATGTATAATATCTGTAGCAGCACTGGTTTCCAGGAGGCAGGGCAGGGTAGTGTGGTACTATGTGTGTTTTAATTGCCGGGGCTGTAGCAGGCACAACACCATCACAATCACATGCAGATGTGGCCACGGCAACTAGAAACAGTGTTCAATCACATAAGTGATGTCATGAGCAACACATTGTTTGAATGGACAGTTGATGAAATTTTACTAAAGCTACGGTACGTATGTTACCAGAACCATTCTGTAGTGCTCAGCTACATCAGTTATGTGGGATGTAATAAGATCATAATCATTGCTTGCTATTCAGTGTTTTGTCAGAAGATGCTGGTGAAGAGACTAACGGGGCAAAACTTTGGTGCCAGTGAACGTAAGATGGAAGGTGAGAACAAGGTGAAAGTAAGATGGAAGGTGAAAACTAGGTGAAAGTAAGATGGAAGGTGAAAACAAGGTGAAAGTAAGATAGAAGGTGAGAACAAGGTGAAAGTAAGATGGAAGGTGAGAACAAGGTGAAAGTAAGATGGAAGGTGAAAACAAGGTGAAAGTAAGATGGAAGGTAAAAACAAGGTGAAAGTAAGATGGAAGGTGAGAACAAGGTGAAAGTAAGATGGAAGGTGAGAACAAGGTGAAAGTAAGATAGAAGGTGAGAACAAGGTGAAAGTAAGATGGAAGGTGAGAACAAGGTGAAAGTAAGATGGAAGGTGAAAACAAGGTGAAAGTAAGATGGAAGGTGAAAACTAGGTGAAAGTAAGATGGAAGGTGAAAAGTAGGTGAAAGTAAGATGCAAGGTGAAAACAAGGTGAAAGTAAGATGGAAGGTGAAAACTAGGTGAAAGTAAGATGGAAGGTGAAAAGTAGGTGAAAGTAAGATGGAAGGTGAAAACTAGGTGAAAGTAAGATGGAAGGTGAAAAGTAGGTGGAAGTAAGATGGAAGGTGAAAACTAGGTGAAAGTAAGATGGAAGGTGAAAACTAGGTGAAAGTAAGATGGAAGGTGAAAACAAGGTGAAAGTAAGATGCAAGGTGAAAACAAGGTGAAAGTAAGATGGAAGGTGAAAAGTAGGTGAAAGTAAGATGGAAGGTGAAAACTAGGTGAAAGTAAGATGGAGGTGTAAAGTAGGTGAAAGTAAGATGGAAGGTGAAAACTAGGTGAAAGTAAGATGGAAGGTGAAAACAAGGTGAAAGTAAGATGGAAGGTGAGAACAAGGTGAAAGTAAGATGGAAGGTGCAAAGTAGGTGAAAGTAAGATGGAGGGTGAAAATAAGGTGAAAGTAAGATGGAAGGTGAAACTAGGTGAAAGTAAGATGGAAGGTGAAAACAAGGTGAAAGTAAGATGGAAGGTGACAACAAGGTGAAAGTAAGATGGAAGGTGAAAACTAGGTGAAAGTAAGATGGAAGGTGAAAACTAGGTGAAAGTAAGATGGAAGGTGAAAAGTAGGTGAAAGTAAGATGGAAGGTGAAAACTAGGTGAAAGTAAGATGGAAGGTGAAAAGTAGGTGAAAGTAAGATGGAAGGTGAAAACAAGGTGAAAGGACAAGCAGAAAGGGAACATAAGAATGGATTAAACAAGAGTTATTCCTTTCTTCTTCATGGTGCATTGTTTTCTTATTGCAGAACAGTTATTGTTATCATATACAGTACAACGACAGATATAGAGAAACAAAAAGCCTGGACCCAGATCTGTCTGTGCTGTCTTGCCAACTCCCAGCGACCATAGGAGTTGGCAAGACAGTACAAACAGATCTGCGACCAGGCTATGAAATTATTGTCACTGAATCTTGAGGAGTGTGAAAGACAGTGAATCTGTTTGCATTCACATTAGATCACAGAGAGAGGACAAGGACGGTTTGGTGGTGGGAACTCATCCATTTGGAACAATTGTAACCCTCTCACCTGGGTGTCACTGACTGGGAGTCCCCGTGAGGGTAACACACGTGACCCCTCTGTGCCCGCCGTGCTCAGTTATCAGAAACTCAACACACTGTCATGTCTGGGTGCACACACACGCACGCACACACACACACACACACACACACACACACACACACACACACACACACACACACACACACACACACACACACACACACACACACACACACACACACACACAAACACAAACACACACACGCACGCACGCACGCACGCACGCACGCACGCACGCACGCACGCACACACACACACACACACACACACACACACACACACACACACACACACACACACACACACACACACACACACACACACACACACACACACACACACACACACACACACACACACACACTGTGACAGCCTCCTCTTGAAGCCCTTTGCTTTGACATGTCAGTGTGTATGAACTTCTGTCCTCCTCTCAGAATACATGACAGCTGCATACTGTCAACAGAGCTTTAGCTACCCGCCAAATGGCCTGTGAATCTCGCTTCTTGTATTTGAATATAATCAACTAAAAATATAGCTTTGAAATGCTTTAAAACGAGAACAACATTATAAACAACTGTAACTTTTTATCTACATTGTGTGACCCTTGGCCTCATGCAGTTTTGGAACCAAATGCGTTGTCATTGACAGAGAGACACATGATTATGGACAGAGAAAGACAGTTGGGGGAGCTGACAGCAGTGCATTGTGATTATATGTCTGGAGCCATGTGTCCTGGACAGTGAAATATGATGACTGCATCTGATTCTAATAGAGTGGGAGAGGGACTGCTCGTGCACTGTCATAAAAAACGTTATCATTTATGACTGTCAACCACAGGGACATACAGGCGCAATATGCATACTGAAGAGACTTACAGTTTTTTACAATCACTTTGGCACTAATTTCGGAACCTTGATGTCATTTTCAAAACTCTAGACACAAAACTTACAACCAATGATCAAAATGCGAATTTTTCAAAACTCGAACACTTTTTCCAATTGCTTGGATACAATACACATAAAGCTAAGATCATTTGTTCATTGAACTAAAATCACCTGTTCAAAATGACACAACTTAACATCAAAGTATTACCATTTCAAAATGCAATTCACACATTACATCTGAGATGACTGTCTATTCATTTCATTACAATGATCTAACTATCAATTGATATAACTGCTCAAAATGATAAGTAACTGTTGCATTACTCTTAATGCATAGTTTTATGGAAACTGACAAACAATATTCCATGTTTAGATCATGAAAGTTTCAGGATAACGAGATGTTCCTATGGTCCCATGTACCACTTTTCCAGACCATGTTTTCAGATTTGACATTACTGTACACTCACCGGCCACTTTATTAGGTACACCTATCTAGTACTGGGTAGGACCCCCTTTTGCCTCCACAACAGCCTGAATTATTCATGATGTGGTACGTTAAGAGATACCATTCTGCACAACACTGTTTTAAACAGCTGTTATTTGAGTATTTGTGGCCTTTCTGTTAGCTTGAATGAGTCTGGACATTCTCCTCTGACCTCTCTCATTAACAAGGTGTTTTGCCCACAGAACTGCCGCTCACTGAATGTGTTTTGTTTATCGCACCATTCTCTGTAAACTCTAGAGACTGTAGTGCGTAAAAATCCCAGGAAGGCAGCTGTTTCTGAGATGCTGGAATCACCATGTGTGGTATCAACAATCATACCCACGGTCAGTTGCTTAGATTACGCATCTTGTCCGTTCTAATGTTTGGTCGAACAACATCTAAAGCTCTCTACTCTATATACTCTATATATTGAGTTGCAGGCAGCCACATGATTCGCTGTTCGAATGTAACCTTCCTTGATGAGCTAAATCAGGTCTGTAGAGCTGATGGCATGACCTATGTCATTGTGTGGGATGATGTCAGGTTCCACCATGCTCAAATGGTGCAAGCATGGTTTCAGGCCCATCCACAATTTACCACCCTGTACTTACCTCCATACTCTCCTTTCCTTAACCCGATTGAGGAATTTTTCTCCACATGGAGGTGGAAGGTATGATAGGCGTCCTCACGAACAAGCCACCCTTCTCCAGGCCATGGATGCAATGACATCACGGCAGACCAGTGTCAAGGCCTGAATTCGCCCGAAGATTCTTCCCAAGATGTTTGGCTAATGAAAACATCCATTGTGATGTGAATGAGAACCTGTGGCCAAATCCACAATACAGGGTTGATGGAAATATAGAAGTACAGTAATCAATCCTTTGTTTAGCTTTTTACAGTAAGCCAGGTGAGGAACACTGCAGTTGACGTTTTACTATAT
>NW_026600382.1:250011-321339 GCF_029448725.1 Salvelinus fontinalis
ATTTTTTTCTTTTTTTCTATCTAATTATTTTAGCTTTGATTCAAAGAAACCTATGTTGTGATTTTATTGTATTTCATCAATAAATTTCATATTTTGTTCAATGATTCCACTGTGTCTGTAGTATTCTCTCTACTAGTCCTTTTACAGTGATGTATTTACGTGTAGTAGCATAATGAAACGTGTCACATATTTTGTACTGCAATATTTAATGATTGTACGAACAACTACACAGTGAAACTATCGGTATCTTGTGTGTGGGTGATCTAAATGAATGGTCCTATGGTATTTCATGATAAATGAGTTATTTGAACCAATGATTCTGCAAGTGCAAGGTTTCTTTAAAGATATGAATGCACAATGCAATGTTTTGAACATTGGACAGCCTGTGTTACAAGTGATGACCGTTTTGAGTTTTGTGTCTAGAGTTTTGAAAAATAACCACAAGGTTCTGAAATTAGTGCCAACGTGATTGTTAAAAGCTGGAATAGGGGGGGGGGGGGGGGGGGCGGGGGGGGGGGGGGGGCGGGGGCGGGTGTGTGCGGGTGCGGGCGGGTGGGTGGGTGGGTGTGTGTCTGTGAACGGTACATCCACGCGTGCTTCTATGCTTGTGCGTGCGTGCGTGCGTGCGTGCGTGCGTGTGTGCGTGTGTGTATCTATGTAGTGTGCATGTGTGCCTACGGACATTACTGAACTAGAAAAAACCACAGAACAGTCCCATCAGAATCAAAAGGGGGATTTAATGACTTTCTGTGTTGTTTCATGGGTTTAAATAGACTTAGGGCCAATGTTTTTCATATGGGCCCTGTGAGAGCCACACCAGACACAGTTGAAACAGGAAAACCGGCAAACCTCAACTTTCCGTGGCACAATGGCATGGATTGTTATGCTTATGTCACCGCAACATGGGCACAATGACGTACATGAGTTGTCACTGTTTTATAGATCGGCCTCCTGTTGTTGAAGACTTTATAATGAACTCATTTGTCTTTCTGCTTTCTTATGAACGTTTTGAATCTTTATTGTATGGAAATGACAAAATACATTGTTGGCTCATTCTGGGGGGAAAACACGTGTCTTTTAGATGGCATGTAAACACCTCTAGAGGAAAAGCAGAGAGGGACTGGGAGAAAACAGACTTCTTGGAGATGGTGTGTAAACACCTCTACAGGAAAAGCAGGGAGGGACTGGGAGAAAACAGACTTCTTGGAGATGGTGTGTAAACACCTCTAGAGGAAAAGCAGAGAGGGACTGGGAGAAAACAGACTTCTTGGAGATGGTGTGTAAACACCTCTACAGGAAAAGCAGGGAGGGACTGGGAGAAAACAGACTTCTTGGAGATGGTGTGTAAACACCTCTACAGGAAAAGCAGGGAGGGACTGGGAGAAAACAGACTTCTTGGAGATGGTGTGTAAACACCTCTAGAGGAAAAGCAGAGAGGGACTGGGAGAAAACAGACTTCTTGGAGATGGTGTGTAAACACCTCTACAGGAAAAGCAGGGAGGGACTGGGAGAAAACAGACTTCTTGGAGATGGTGTGTAAACACCTCTACAGGAAAAGCAGGGAGGGACTGGGAGAAAACAGACTTCTTGGAGATGGTGTGTAAACACCTCTAGAGGAAAAGCAGGGAAGCAGGGAGGGACTGAGAGAAAACAGACTTCTTGGAGATGGTGTGTAAACACCTCTACAGGAAAAGCAGGGAGGGACTGGGAGAAAACAGACTTCTTGGAGATGGTGTGTAAACACCTCTACAGGAAAAGCAGGGAGGGACTGGGAGAAAACAGACTTCTTGGAGATGGTGTGTAAACACCTCTACAGGAAAAGCAGGGAGGGACTGGGAGAAAACAGACTTCTTGGAGATGGTGTGTAAACACCTCTACAGGAAAAGCAGGGAGGGACTGGGAGAAAACAGACTTCTTGGAGATGGTGTGTAAACACCTCTACAGGAAAAGCAGGGAGGGACTGGGAGAAAACAGACTTCTTGGAGATGGTGTGTAAACACCTCTACAGGAAAAGCAGGGAGGGACTGGGAGAAAACAGACTTCTTGGAGATGGTGTGTAAACACCTCTACAGGAAAAGCAGGGAGGGACTGGGAGAAAACAGACTTCTTGGAGATGGTGTGTAAACACCTCTACAGGAAAAGCAGGGAGGGACTGGGAGAAAACAGACTTCTTGGAGATGGTGTGTAAACACCTTTACAGGAAAAGCAGAGAGGTACTGGGAGAAAACAGACTTCTTGGAAAGGCTGATGGTAGAAAATACTCCTATTCACTTTTCAATTTGATTAATGGATTGATGACTAACAAATATTACAAATATTACAAACCACTAAATCATTGTGTGTACCAGCGTGACACCGCCTTAAAGACTTGATTTAAGACAGATGGATCAAGAGAGACCATGGAATTATATCCAGTCCAATTGAGTTATACTGTGTCAATAAACCAAATTGTATGAAACATGCTTTTCTACTTTTGTGATTTCTCCTGCTAACACCCCCTCCCCTCCCCTCCCCAACACACACACACACACACACACACACACACACACACACACACACACACACACACACACACACACACACACACACACACACACACACACACACACACCTCCTAACTTCTCAAATCCCAGCAAGAATGTCACACATATCCCTCCAAAAGAGAAGCCTCTTGTGAATAGGACCACTGAATATGCAGTGAAATTTCATACAGTGTATATTTGTGCCATGTTTCAAAACCTGCAAGCTGGCTTCAAGATGTGTGACATCGTTGACAAAGTCCATCCGTAAGTTCACCCAGACAGTGAATTATATGAGAGTAGCTTCTTCATGTATGCCTCTGAGGCAGAGAGGAGATTTATTTGGGTTGGGATCAAACCCAGTCAGACATCACATCAGAAGAGCTACAGTCCAGTCGGACATCTGGACCATAAAAGAGTCAAAAGACCAATAATTGGACAAAAGATCAGAATTGGGCTGCCTGTGTAAACTCAGCCATAGTGTCTTGACTAGACAAAATGGATCTCCACATGTTTTTCATATTGCTTTCATAAAGATGAAAGAATTATGAATAAGATGCTGTTCACTTGTTCCACTCCTCACTTTCATACAGAAAGATAAACTAGCTACATATTGCAATTCTAAAAACATACAGTAGGCAAGCTGTTGAATGTGTATGTCCTCTTATCATGATTTGTACTGTGTATGAATACAATCAAGCATACAGTACTCAGCCAGTCAGTGAATGTGTGCAGTGATGATACTGCGTGATTCATGAAAAGATCATTACTGCATTTCAATTTGAGGACAAACTCCAATACGCAAGTGATGTCATCAATATTTTGACAGCTTGTCAATTGGCTGACCTTTACCCCTGACACCGAAGGCCTCAGCCAATCGGATTGCAATTAAATTATAGTATAAATCCTTTCAGAGCAATGGCATAAGGGCACGGGGAAACGTCAATACTACTGGAAATCCCATAGGCTCACAAAGTGCCGTCAATTAAGTCATGTAGTAATCAAATCAAATCAAATTGTATTGGTCACATACACATATTTAGCAGAAGTTATTGCAGGTGTAGCGAAATGCTTGTGTTCCTAGCTCCAACAGTGCAGTAATATCTAACAATTCACAACAATATGGACGTGATGATTACAACAGGTGGATTCTCACTGTCCTTGTTGGTTATTGTTGTTATCAGTGATATGCTCATTGGTGTTATCGACCACATGTAAAAAGATCCTTTGCGATGACCATTATGGAAGCCAAACACAGTTTAAATGGGCTGTTTAGCACACAGCTACACCATACTCTCTCTCTACACAGGAGAAAGGTACTGTAGGCCGACTGGGAGCTTGCAGGAGCGGGACGCCTCTGTCAAGCTAAATAATACTGAAGTCAATGTATACTTATAACCTTGTTGGTGTTATAACCCGCTTCAGAATTCCATGTGTACATTCTGTAAGAATAGTGTAATGCTCAATGATATCAATATGGAAGACAATTATCATTTCTTTCTCACTCCCCTCCCATCTGTTTCAATAATAATAATAGCATTTGAAACACATTGATCATGCATGACACAATATTGATTAGACAAGATAAATGTATCTCCTATCCATCTGACATAAACTGTAGATTTATGGACGAGTCCTTTTGGTTTCAATCAAAATAAAAACAATTATACATTTTTTCTGATTATGGATCTGATTTTGTAAACTATACAAGCAAAATTGACACTCACTGCATCAATCCATGAGGCTTGGTCATATCATTAGTACCGAATAAGAAATTCTGTGTGTAAAACTGACTCAGTAATCGATGTTTTCTGGGAATGCTCTAAAATCCGGAAGTTGGGAGCAGAGCTAAAAGGTTGTCTGTCAGAACTATTACAATGTAAACTTACTTTTAATCCGTCTGTCTGCATATCTCAATACATATGGCATATGGGGGTGTAGTGAGATACAATGGGCTGGACAATTCTCTTCTCATCACTCATCTTGATAAAACGTATACTAAAAACTTGGAAGTTAATCAATTCACCATCATTAACACAATGTAAAAATGTAATGATTTATTATTTCAATGTTGAAAGTGCGTGAGCTATGGAGAGAAACAAAATGGTGCAGTTTGAGGCCATGTGGCAGAAAGTGATGCGGGTGCTGGAGATGGGGGTGTATGCTAGTGGGTCTGGGCAGATCTGATGTAGTTGATGTTTGTATGATGTTGTCGATTGTATGTGTATGTTTTGTATTGTTTATAAAATATGAAAACATTTTAATTAAATACAAATTCCAATTAAATTACGGGTTTTTTCTTCTTTAAATCTTACACAACGATGATTTAACTCTGCTAAACTTACAAAAACATACTATTACTGTATTTGAAGGTAGAACCCAAAATCTCACAGCATCACTCTCAGTCCAGACAATGTATAAAACGGACTGTAAAAGTAACCCATTGTTACAGTACAGTACACAGGCCTGATTTTCCATTAGAGTAAAGGGGATTTCCCCACACTTCATTCCCTCACTGTCCTGCCCTTTGGCCATTAATGATAAGTAGAGGCTGGATGCCGTGTTGAGTTGTCTAACAGACAAGGAGTGGCTGTGGCGTTTAGTTGCAAACAGAACAGGAAGTGGCTGTAGTGTTCAGTTGCATAGTGTTTTAATAGTGTTGGGCCTGGGTGGGTTGGAGTTAAGGTGGAGGTGGGGGTGGAGTGGCGCCATTGGGATACAGTAGGCTACTAGGCCCTATACTCACACCCCATATGGTGGGAATTATAATAATTTGAGGTGCATTGTGGTCCATTTTTAGCGATCCCAGAAAGTACTGAGGAGACATCAGAACGTTTTGCCATTTTAGCTGCACTCCCAGAGGTAATAAGTCAGTCAGTCAGTCAGTCAGTCAGTCAGTCAGTCAGTCAGTCAGGAGTAGGAAGAAGAAATGTGTTTGTGAGGAGAATGAATAGCTCGCTTCGACAGGCCAAAATGAAATGTTTCAGATGCCTTGGGTTGTCATGCATGGTTTCTCTGCCATCCCCACAAAGAATAATGTTAGGTTAAAAACGATGAAAAACGTTTAATGGAAATAAGCTGAAATTACACTGAGGGCTCACGGGCCAATGGCTTTGTCACACGTAATCAAACTGTTTCAAGTTCTCAATCATACGAGAGCTAAATGCAGTAACGTAAAACTCTTGTAAGTATACGTTTCTAAAGAGAACTTTCATATGTATGTAGAGTTGAATATAGAATGGCAGCAGCATGTCATGGACTTGACCGTTGGCGTCCTACAAAAACAGCGGCCAGACCTGGGTTCAAATGCCATTCAAAATAATTTAAAGTAATTTATTTGTGCCTCATTAACCTTGCCTGTTGCAGTTGAACCAATAGAAAGGTCCCAAAAGTCTAAGCCCCGCCCGCCTGGCAATCATGGGCAGGCTAAAACAAACGCTTAAAGTATTTGAAACATTTCAAATAGTATTTGAGCCCAGGTCTGACAGCGGCTACATGGTTTTTGACTGCTTGGCCTATGTACTTTAATGTGTGTAAATGTTGAAGCCATTAGCCATTCCCCAGAAAACTCTCCGGCAACGCACCACTGACCTCAGACCCTGTGATGATACTTCACTATGATTGGGCTCTTCTATTCTAGTCACTAATTAGTAATGGGCTCCACTGCACTTCATCTCTAAAAAGAGAAGCCTACGCACACACGCACACACGCATACACGTGCACGCTCAAACACACACACATTTCTTTTTTTACAGATTTGGCGAATCCATCTCCTCTCTATCACATCTATGATAATGGTATCCTACTCTTGTTTAAGGAGCCTGTACAAAGAGCTTGCGACTATACGGTTCAATATGCATTTTTGTCAAAATTTAGTTATTGACATAGCCTTGTTCTGTTCAATGTTCTCTACCTATATAATGCTCTAAATACCCCCAATTAATGTTGTAAAAACATTAAGATATATTTTTATAAATGCTGAAACCATTCAAATCAAATGAGTGTTCTGAACTTTAAAGCCAATTATCTCAGAATCATATTTTTGAAAATATAGCTTTTAGTCCCAAGCTCTGGTGTAGATACTTCCCCCTACTCTACTATATATTATGTATAACCATTCTTTTCCTCTTCCTGTCTGAGTATGAATGGGTGGATGTGGGCAGTAGAGCCTGGCGGGAGACACACTGTGAATCCACAGGCATTCACCTCCAGTCTGACACACTACGTCTCTGAGACACACCAGATCCTGGT
This sequence comes from Salvelinus fontinalis, assembly GCF_029448725.1. Lineage (NCBI taxonomy): Eukaryota > Metazoa > Chordata > Actinopteri > Salmoniformes > Salmonidae > Salvelinus > Salvelinus fontinalis. The sequence goes on from NW_026600382.1 coordinate 256,783, forward strand.
GTCCTGGCCTTTCTGGTGCTTCATTGTGTGTGTGTGTGTGTGTGTGTGTGTATGTGTATGTGTGTGTGTGTGTGTGTGTGTGTGTGTGTGTGTGTGTGTGTGTGTGTGTGTGTGTGTGTGTGTGTGTGTGTGTGTGTGTGTGTGTGTGTGTGTGTGTGTGTGTGTAGGGAGGGAGGGAGGGAGGGAGGGAGGGAGGGAGGGAGGGAGGGAGCGGGCGGAGAAGTGGTGTGGATATGAGGCTGTGTCTGGGGTGTGTGGGTAGTGTTACTGTATCTTTCAGACTGTCTCTGACTCCATAGTGTTTGATAGAGTGTCATGGGGGGCGAGGGGGCAGGGGGATTCAAGGCTCCAGTGGTGAGGATGTGTGTGTGCATGTGGGGGGGAGGGGATGTTGCTGTGATTCAGATTACTCAGACATTGCACCCCCAGCCTCATAGAATATAATGGGGAGGGGGAAAGGGGGTGCAGTGATGTGGATGTGTGTGTGGTATGGGGATATCAAACATTGGCACCCCTGGTCTCTGGCTCCATAGCATTTGATAGAGTCATTTGATAGAGTGGTTGGAGGGAGAGGGACAGAGAGGGTAGAGTGGTATGGTACGGATGTGTGGGTGAGTTCATGGTTAATTCTCAGTCATGCAATCATGGGGGCACCCCCAACTCTGGCTCTATCGCTACAGCTCTGTGGGTTCTGGTCTTTACTGAGACTGGTACAGAATGTTGTTTATTGCTTGGCTAGTGTTGGTGTTCAATCTCAGCAGCCCTGCCAATCCTTAGGCCATGGTGTGTTGCACCATGTGTTGCCCCAACACTGTAGGCGTCTGGCGGCCATGACTAGCGCTGTCACGGTGACCATATTACCGCCACACCGGCGGTCATGAGTCATGACAAATTTCACACACATATTATTTGGTATATGTAAAGACAAGATTAAATCAAGAATAGTGTGATGGGTGACAGTATTAGCCTGTCACTTGATATATTGAATGATATATTATCACCAGCTTAAAGCAAACAGCACATGCTTTTTTGTGTGACTTTTTCAAATCATAGTCGCACACCTCATGTAGCCTAGCCCATAGGCCTAAATGTTTTGATAAGGTTTGTATCACAACTAAAGTGGCCAAATAACGTCTTAAAATGAAGCACATTCAACCGCTTTACAACGGGTGTAGAGATAACTGAGTTTCAAGTTTGGGGAAGATAATTTTCATCATAAAAACACACCTTTATAATAAAAGCAATACATGCATAATTGCATTTGTGGTCACTTGCTAATGGAACATACGCTTTTTGCCTACTACCATGTGCGCATTGCTGCGCTTATAATGTGAAGAAATAACCTAATAGTTTATCAACATTTTAAGCTAAACGTTCTCATTGCTTAAAAACGTATTTTTTTATGGTAGTGGTTCTATTAATTTGGATCTATCGCATCTGACAACTGTCCCACACTATGTTTGGAATATTTATTTATGGCACAGAATAGAATAGGTCAACTTTTGTACTATGGGGGATAGTAGATTGACACAGGCTAGTGCTTTTGTTGTTCGTTAGGCCTACTCATCTTGTTGGCTGATGAAAAGTAAACGTGGACAGTTCTTCAGATATATAAAAAAAATATTAAAAAAATTATTTAACCAGGTAGGCTAGTTGAGAACAATAGGGTGTCATGGCTAGTAGGGTGTCATGGCTAGGCCTAGTTAAATAAAGGTTAAATATAAATATATTTTAAATTCATTGTCACCCGTACACACGTCCCGTTTCCTGTTGTAGTGTTTCATCTGTATATCCAATCACATCATCAGGGACCAGTTAGTGTTTTCTCTTTGGGGAAATGGAAGCCTACTCATGCTCTTTTGACATGTTTACATTCTGTAGGTGAAATGCAGTTAAACTGGAAGAATGTTAGGATAGTATCTATACAGAGTAGAGTCAAAACATCCACTGTGCATTTAGAATGTCAATGTCATTTACATAACATCACATAACAGTCATTAAACCTAAAAGGTTCCAGGTTTAAGCCTGATATTGTGCCATGTCATTCAAGGAGAATACAGTAAACAACATGCTATCAAGCTATCCAGAGAGGCAGGAAGCACTGCATGGTGGGAAAGGTTTCCACAGTCAGCCAGACAGGCCTGCCCTGCCTGTCCCCCAGGCCGTCTGTCTGTCTCTGTCCGACACCCTCTGTGCACAGCAGGACTGTCGGGAGTTGTTGTGTTCTTCAGCTTGCTGTTTGCTCTCCTGCCTCTTTTATGGGGCTGATTTTCAGTCTAATTGGATCTCACAGGCAGAGTTCTGGGTCCGTATTCAAAAAGCGTCTCAGAGAAGGAATGCTGATCGAGGATAAGTTTTGGCTTTCAGATCTTAATGAATACGATTTTATGGGCAGGGGGGGATCTGATCCTAGATCAGCACTCCTACTCTGAGATTCTGTGAATATGGGCCCTGAATACTTAGAGACTACTTCCAACAAGCTCTGTGCTCAATAAGCCTAGTGAGCAGATTCTCCAACGTCCATTTCAACTTCAGCTTCTCTTCTGCCTCTGTGTAAAGTGGAGGCATTATGATTACTTTACAGTTCTAAAGCAGAATGGTGTGAGGTTTATACAAATAAATTGTGTTTCTTGACTGTTGATATTATAAACATTTTGGTACAGTCATGATTCTTAATTCTTTGAAGTCTTAGCAATTCACGTTTCCATAGACACAAAACGTCCCATGTTTTTCTTACAGGAAGTCACAGTATGTTATGTAGTAGTAGTAGTACGAGTACTTTACAGGGTTATGATCGTGAAGGCAGGAAATGTGTCAGCCACATCCTAGCTGCGGGGGTAGCTTATACGCTCCGCTCCAGATTGGTTGCTACATATCAGTCGTATAATCAGAAGCATATCACTTCAGGGTAAAATACCCACATCCTCTAACAGCGGGGACCCACTAGCTAATGTGGCTAGCTCAGCAAAGCTCTCCAAGAAGGCCCAAATAGAGAACTCTACCTTGCCCTGTTACTCCCTTTCCAAGTGCTGTAAAAGTCAGACATGGATGTTTTAGCTAACTCTTGGGCTACAGTTTTAGTTAGCTCTTGGGCTACACTTTTAGCTAGCTCTGGGGCTGTTCCTTGTTTTTATAACACTATGTTATAGTTAGCTGTACGATTGCTGTTCCTTTTTTTTTATTTCGAAGAATGTCCTATGAAGCACATGTCCCAATATTATACAGATTCATATTGATTGTGCTTGACACTTAAGGCACACAAAGACATTGATAATAGGGAGAGAGTGGCTCTTATTGATTGTGTAATGATGAGGCAGATTGTGAGGGGGATAGATAGGGACCTGGGGAGGGCGGCTAGAAGGGGCATCACATTAACTATTTATAACTATGGAAGGAGGTGTTCTTATGGCCAATTACAGCAATGACAAACATCACTTACGAGGGGAGACACCCAAGGCCAGACAGGAGACAGACAGAAGAGCCACCCAATCAACATCATCACCTCCATATCTGTTGTCACTGTCCTGCCGTATCTGTTGTCATCACAGATATACAGAGACAGACACATCGATCTGGCAGAGCAGGACTGGGGACAGACAGACAGGACAGGTGATTAACATTTTGGGATGTTAATCATAAATGGGACGTGTTTATTTGCTACATTTAAACAGAAAAGACATTAGCTGAGTATAATGCTGCAGTGTTTGCTCCGTTCCAGACATTATTATGAGCCGTCCTCCCCTCAGCAGCCTCCACTGGTGTTACAGTACCACTGCTCTAGTCTGTTCACCTGCAATTACAGCAGACCTAGTCTACAATACCCCCTTTGACTACAGATGACTCTTTCAACTATTGTAAACTAGTGCTTAGCTCAGGGCTAATAGGGGGTCATGTTGTTGCTCCACTCTGTTGTCTGTATGATTTGAGCCTTTAGAGATTGTTGAAGCTCTCTAGAATGTCAACAGGGTTGAAGGTATTGGTCCACCTAGTAAATCAACTACGTTAAAGTCAAAATATGTTATAGAGAGATTATAGAGAGGAGTTAAATCACTGTTAGTCCTCCTCAAAAACCAACCAAGATGATGCCCACGCTATCAATTACTGAAATATAATAGCATTTTGAAAAGTCTTTTAAATAAAATATGAAATGTACAGAGGTCACTATCTGTGCTTATCATGACTATAATCTGTTTGAGATGACTTGTTCGTTTGATTCGCTTCCCTCCTTTCTTGGTTTGGTTTTCATTCCAACTTTAGTTAAGCTGAACCATTCTGTTTTAGTGCCATGTCATGTCTGGCAGCAGACACAAGGCCTAATGAACAGTTTGATTTACCCAGAAACATCTCTGAACTGTCGTCAAAGTCTCTGAGCCATCGTCAAAGTCAGTCAGCAACCACTGCCAGAGTCCTGCTGGGGAATAACTGGCAAAATTAAACTAGGATCACACATTGTTTGGACGAACTCTTTGAACTTCATTTGATGGGCGCTTCATCTGTTGTCAAACATAGAAGCAATTGAAAGGACTCCTGTCATTCTTCATTATTGTTTTGGCGAATCTTCAAGACTTTTCATAAAAAACAAACTGACTTTTTCAAGTGCTGGCTGTCCATAGAGAATGTGTTGAAGTTGTTTATTTTCAGTAAAGCCACAATATGGTCTCCTTAAGAATAACAGACTATTCAGATGTAGGATCTTAATTTGGTCACCTTGTTGCAGGATAACTTAGAGTGTATTTAAGGTTTAAAAAGGCTTCTGAAGCTTCTGATAAACTCAGACTTGATTTTCCCTTACGAAAAGTGGATGAACCCCAGCAAAAATGTCCATTAGTTACATTCCACATAATAATGCACATACTGTTGCTGCAGGATTATTTTCCTGCTGTAGCAAACTGACTCAAATTAAGATCCTACATCTGTAGGCTTGTGATGTGGATGGATGAATGAATGGATGGATGGAAAAGAAATTGCTATTAACTAACATTTCTTCTCATCCTTTGTTAAGTAAAACAATTTGTTCCCTGAATTCATTCTCACCACAAAACAGCGGCCTCAGACGTCAGTAGAGGATTGGACCGTCTCCATACATTACCCACAAATCCCCCAGACCAGACACACATGGCATTTAACAGAATTTATTCCGATGAATTTAGATGAAGCAGAATTATAGACAATAGAGCTAGGAGTTTTCCCTGGTCAGTACAGTACAGTACAGTAGATAAGATAAGATAATTAATAATTAGGTGGGTGCTTACATTTGTAGTATACAAGTTCGTTTTTTGCATATCCCACTCCCCCTGAGACACCCTCGGAGAGTGGGGTCACGGCCAGAGATCAACCATTATCAACGGCAACCCTGGAGCAATTAGGGTTAAGTGCCTTGCTCAAGGGAACATCAACAGATTTATACTTTAGCTTGATAGTAAACTTCACTGAACTTGATTTTGGTGTTGTTGAGGCAAACAGCCATGTCAGAACATTCACAGAGCAGATAGGAGAACAGATGCTGAGAGGTGACAGAGGCTTATTCATCTGACTGAACTCAATCTAGACTGTTTCTTATGGAACAGTTTCTTATGACACCTCAGTTACATCTTTGCCTACAGGACAGAGTTGGGACTCTATGTGTTGTATCTCTTTCCAGTATACAGTATCTCTCACCAGGGGTTGTCTATGATCTAAGACTAAAAGTAGATGTGAGAAAGGCGGTGTAACTGAGCTAAGCAGCTTAGCTAGCCTTGTGTTTCATAGTAGTCCTGAATTTGTTTCGTCTGGTATTGCTAGATTCTTCACAGAGCCTGCCTGCGGGGGGAACACATCACTCTGCGGTGCAGGAAAGGGGGAGGACAGGGGGCTGGAGAAGGAAGTCTTAAGGAAATTGCTGTTAAGTGGTTCTTGTGGCTTTGGCTCATCAGATCCATATTGGCTCTGTGGCCTCCCAGTTTCCCATGGCTCCTATACCAGGACTGGGATGGGCTGGGGACTGGTTCATAAACATAGACTGTACTCTTTTAATCATGACTGTTTTGGAGAAGGTTTAATTTAGGTATACAGTGCTGGATTTGTGGCAGTTAAGAATGCAATTTTTCATACCTGAGTTTGTAGAGGAAAATAGTGTTTTTGGAAATGAAACATTTCCAGAAAAAAAAATTGACAAAGTTTTGAACTTGAAGGATGTATATCTGGCTCAGACAAAAATGTGTATCTAAAATGATATATCTGTAATGTCTTCTCTATTTCTGTAAAAACACACAGATGTAAGAATCATATCCAATGTACAGTATATTATGAATCAATGTTCCAGCTCTTTATGACACTGCATAGTGTGAAGTTTGTCATGTTGTTGAATGACAGTAACTGATTATTCTCCATGTCTGTTGTCAGGAACCTGATGCCTCGGACCCTGGAAGGTCAGATCACCATGGAGAAGACGCCCAGCTACTTTGTGACCAAGGAGGCTCCTCGTCGCCTCTGCACCATGAACTGCCGCACCAAGCTCATTGTAGTCGTCCGCGACCCCGTGACCCGGGCAGTCTCCGACTATACCCAGACGCTGTCTAAACAACCCGGCCTCCCCTCCTTCCAGAGCCTGGCCCTCAAGAATACCTCTACGGGATTGGTCGACACCTCGTGGAGCGCCGTGCGCATCGGCCTGTACGCCAAGCACCTGGAGAACTGGCTCCAGCACTTCCCCTTATCTCACTTCCTGTTCGTCAGCGGCGAGCGGCTGGTGTCCGACCCGGCGGGGGAGATAAGCCGGGTGCAGGACTTCCTGGGTCTGAAGAGGGTGGTGAGCGACAAGCACTTTTACTTCAACCAGACTAAGGGATTTCCCTGTCTGAAGAAGCCAGAGGGAAGCAGCAGGCCCCGGTGTCTGGGGAAGTCCAAAGGAAGGCCTCATCCACAGATCTCACCAGAGGTACTGCAGAGGCTCAGGGACTTCTACAGGCCATTCAACCTCAGGTTCTACCGGATGACTGGACAAGACTTTGGATGGGACTGAGCCGTCCACCAATGTTACATGGAAAATCAAACTAAAGGATGAAAATGATTACTTTAAAACATGTGGAGAGGTCACTGCTTTCATCAAGACAAGAAACACAAGACTGACATTACATTTGTCAATGAGGGAACAGGGGTTCTAGGTTACCACTTTGACTTGTGACATGGTATGCATTATACAAAATGTTGGCATTTTTTGGTATTTTATGGAACAGTGATATAAAGCTGTCATTTATAGTTTCAGTTACAATATTTGTATGTTGCTACATGTAAGAATAATGTAAGAACTAATTGTTTTCCCAGTGTAAAGTACATGAACCAGGAGATAAGGATAAATGTCACAGTAAGTAGACCAAAGGACGTTGATGACTTGATACCTCTGTGTGAGGAGACTCATGTTACAATGAATTATACAAAGGATTATAACCAACCTGTTTCTGACCAGCGTGTGTGTATGTGTGTGTATGTATGTTTGTGTGTGTGCATGTTTAAGATACCGTAAGAAAAGTGTATTTATTGCAATATGTGTACGTAGCTTTAATTATTCTTGTGACCACCCAACTAAGCAACAAAACCTTTCTTTATCAGGGTTGACAATCCTTTTCTTTTGACTTTTGACTTGTGTTTTCAATGGTACTGTAGATCTAAAAACCAAATGTGTAACTATCTATCATTATCTGTCAAGTCAATCTAATACCAGACCCTGTTTACAGCATTTCCATTGGGACAGTATTACATTGGATGATGAACCTCTATTACATAGACTTTGTACACATAATCCTTTTTCTTCCACTTGGGTAAAGAGCTAATTATGATGTGATACTTATTTCACCTTTTAACTCAAAGTTATTTAAGCCTCATTTAAAATGATGCTCTTACTTGCATCCAACAATGATACCTCACTTTGGGTACAGAAACACCATTTTGCAACCGAAACAGATTTGTATATATAGTTTACCCTTCAATGATGAATCACAATGTACAATGAGTATCATTATCCTGACGTTACCAGGTCACTTGACGTTACCAGGTCATTTGTAAATGACATGCTTAAAGATTATGTTTGTCAAAGTTTATTTCCTTTCAATTATGTATAGGAAACTGTTTCGTATTACTCTGTAAAAATGTTATATTAAACCATACTGAAGTTTACAACACTATACATACAACACTATACAACACTTGTACATACTGAAATGAGAATATGTTGAGATGTTTAGTAAAGCTTCATTTGAAATGAATACATAATGTTATTTTTTTTACTGAAACACACACAGTGGTGCGGTAATGCTCTTGTGACCTGTCAGTGTTCTACTAGCCACAACAGGTCTCATTAAGACCCACCATCAGGAGTCCCTTGGAGGCCTGAAGACCCAACTCTACCTAGTTTAGCGTAGCCAGACCTTGTATTATTGTGTTCTGTCTATTCTAGGAGAACTCAGAAGCCTAGAATAAGAGGCTAAACTCTGTCTAACTCCTCAGTAGAAAACATGCACAGACCTCAGCTTCCCTCTTTCCCTCTCCTCTCTTTCCTCTCCCTCTCTTTGCCCCTTCCCTCTCGTCCCCCCTTCGCTCTCCCTCTATATCTCTCCCTCTTTCTCTCCCGCCACATAGTGAGACCACATGTGCAGTCTGAGGGCTGTGGCCTTAAATTATGAAATATGTCAGCTGTCTTAAAAAGACCCCATCCTTCCCTCTCTGGGCAGAATTAGCACCACTCCTTTCTTCCAACAGGAAGAAAACACATCTGCTCTGGTGGAATAACTTTTTTTTAAAGGAACCCAACTTTCCCCCTGAAATGTAGACTGGGATGGACGCAGAACAGCTCCAGGATTAACAGTTAAGGAACGGGCTCAGTTTATGTTGAGTACCCAGTTACCTTGGCAGTGGCACTACTTTATGCCTCCTGCCTACCTCCACCCAGTAGTCTACAGTACCTCCACCAGTAGGATACAGTACCTCCACCCAGTAGTCTACAGTACCTCCACCCAGTAGTCTACAGTACCTCCACCCAGTAGGATACAGTACCTCCACCCAGTAGTCTACAGTACCTCCACCAGTAGGATACAGTACCTGCACCCAGTAGTCTACAGTACCTCCACCAGTAGGATACAGTACCTCCACCCAGTAGTCTACAGTACCTCCACCCAGTAGTCTACAGTACCTCCACCCAGTAGGATACAGTACCTCCACCCAGTAGTCTACAGTACCTCCACCCAGTAGTCTACAGTACCTCCACCCAGTAGTCTACAGTACCTCCACCCAGTAGTCTACAGTACCTCCACCCAGTAGTCTACAGTACCTCCACCAGTAGTCTACAGTACCTCCACCAGTAGGATACAGTACCTAGAACCTCGTAGTCTACAGTACCTCCACCCAGTAGTCTACAGTACCTCCACCCAGTAGTCTACAGTACCTCCACCCAGTAGGATACAGTACCTCCACCCAGCAGGATACAGTACCTCCACCAGTAGTCTACAGTACCTCCACCCAGTAGTCTACAGTACCTCCACCCAGTAGGATACAGTACCTCCACCCAGTAGTCTACAGTACCTCCACCAGTAGTCTACAGTACCTCCACCCAGTAGTCTACAGTACCTCCACCCAGTAGTCTACAATACCTCCACCCAGTAGAGTAGAGTACCTCCACCCAGTAGTCTACAGTACCTCCACCGAGTAGGATACAGTACCTCCACCCAGTAGTCTACAGTACCTCCACCAGTAGGATACAGTACCTCCACCTAGTAGTCTACAGTACCTCCACCCAGTAGGATACAGTACCTCCACCCAGTAGGATACAGTACCTCCACCAGTAGGATACAGTACCTCCACCCAGTAGTCTACAGTACCTCCACCCAGTAGGATACAGTACCTCCACCCAGTAGTCTACAGTACCTCCACCAGTAGGATACAGTACCTCCACCCAGTAGTCTACAGTACCTCCACCAGTAGGATACAGTACCTCCACCCAGTAGTCTACAGTACCTCCACCCAGTAGGATACAGTACCTCCACCCAGTAGTCTACAGTACCTCCACCAGTAGGATACAGTACCTCCACCCAGTAGTCTACAGTACCTCCACCCAGTAGGATACAGTACCTCCACCCAGTAGTCTACAGTACCTTCACTCAGTAGGATACAGTACCTCCACCCAGTATGTAGGCTATGTCTGTCACACATTCCCACCTATCCGCCTCACTTAAATACGTCTTGCCACAGGCTAGTAGTGCCCTCAGTACCATTTAATGTCCCTGGCACACTTCATCTGTACCACATTTTATTTAGCTGTCTTGCTGATAGCTGCCTTTTCTGAGTGCCAGCCCAGTGGTAGGAGTGTGTGTGTGTGTGTGTGTGTGTGTGTGTGTGTGTGTGTGTGTGTGTGTGTGTGTGTGTGTGTGTGTGTGTGTGTGTGTGTGTGTGTGTGTGTGTGTGTGTGTGTGTGTGTGTGTGTGTGTGTGTGTGTGTGTGTGTGTGTGTGTGTGTGTGTGTGTGTGTGTGTGTGTGTGTGCCTGTGCCTGCGCGTGTGTCCATTTTTTTATATTCCCCCTCCATCTGGGCAAGTCATTAGCACCAATGTCTTCGGTACCAGCCTAACAGTAAACTTAATGAAATCAGCGGAACATGAATCATAGGCTACATGTTTATTATACACTGGGCTGAACTACTGTGGCTCTAATGGGACTGCAACCCGACTGCAACCACAGCATGGTATGAGTGGATGCTCTGGGCAAAGCTGTCCCAAAACATTCCACAATGAGGCCCGGAGGAATGGCTATGTATTTGAATCATTCCATTCTATGGGCATGGTCTCAACTTAAGGTGCATGCAGAACATAACTCTCATTGATATCCACTGTAGGCATCCGAATTGACGGCTCTATGTACTGTAGATCTATGTATCTGCTAGATATGATTCAACCCTTTAATAAGTCTGGTAATGTGACAGATCATGTAGACAGTCAAAGACTCCATCCTGGTTACATTGAACGTGCCATCGTAAAACAACCCTGACATCATTGCGCCCCATCGTGAAAACAGTAGTACCAAGACATCATTTCTCACACGCGAGCCAAAAACGGGATTTTGGAGTTTAGAAGACTACTAAGTTATCCAACAGAAATGACAAACTGTGATGCTATGACTGTAGTATTACTGTAGTGCACAATAACCAACCATTGCACTTCAGTTTCCATACACAGATAATTCCACAGATAAACCCAGAAGGAAACTGTGATCCAGTTGTTCTGACTGATTTGTTTACATTGAAGAGGATGGAGGTTTTAACAATGTAGACCTATAAAACCCGTACATGACTGAATGAGTACATCAATTAAATTACAGGTTCATAAACCTTAACGTCTTCCGTTCCGCAACTAGACAATTTGTTGTGGCCGTAGTGGTATGCAGCTCTTAAGAATCTGAGGTCACAATTTGATGCATGCCATCACTTCCTAGCATTGTGGATTTGTTTACCCTCATGAAAATCACCTGACGTGGATACGGTTACAGCCCTGTAATTATTGGAGATTAACCGTGATGAGGGACGGAGGACACACACACGCGCACGCACGCACGCACGCACGCACGCACGCACGCACGCACGCACGCACACACACACACACACACACACACACACACACACACACACACACACACACACACACACACACTCCTACCACTAGGCTGGCACTCAGAAAAGGCAGCTATCAGCAAGACAGCTAAATAAAATGTGGTACAGATGAAGTGAGCCAGGGACAATAAATGGTACTGAGGGCACTACTAGCCTGTATTTTGCGTAAGGGACGGATGAGACATATATGGGCATATGGCAGATTAATCAGAACCAGTCACGGAGGAGGGTTGAACGATTTTGAGGGTTCTCAGTTTGAAGAAAAAAAGGCTGATTTGTACACACCAGATAAAAGCAGGATTACAGTATAAAAGAGGTTTCTTCTGATTACTCATAAATGAAGACAGTCCGTACTACAAGGACTCCACACATTTTCCACACTCTGTGGTTAGGGTAGTACACTGTATCTTGTTAAACGAGTGACTCTGGCTTTAATTGTTCAGAGTAATTTGGCTCAAAATGGTTTTACTTTAAATTGGTGGTGAGTAAGCCTGTTTCAGGGAATGTTTTTTAGAGATGGGATTAGGAAGTTTTACAATGGGACTTTATACTATTTCAGGACAAAACTCTTGCTTCAATACCACTTAACATCCAAGTTGCCAGTCATTTATAATTAGCTTATTGGGGCTTTTTTGAAAAACTCACACAATTAAAATTCATAGGATGGCAGACACCCAGAAATGGCAAGGTGCAGAGCTAAATTGCTATTACCAATTGGATGGGAAAACTTCACACTTTAAACTATAACAGGATTTTAAATAAACTATTTACTACAGTACTGTTGACAGTCGCCACATTCCAGGCATTCTGTTTTGACTAACAACTGAATCTATATCACTTAACATCTGAAAAGCACAATGATATCACAGAATTCTTTAAGACTAGAGATTGCCTCGAAATATACTGCGTTCACACGCAGGGGAAGCATCTCAGACAAATGAAATGGTAACTGATACCTTTCTGATGATATCACAGAGTCCTTGAAGACTAGAGATTGCCTCCAAATATACATCTACTACTTAGTGCACCGTTGAATATGTCTTCAATTGATAGCATAGTACCTTCAGAGATGATGTGCCCTACACTCTTAGAAAAAAAGGTGCTATCTAGAACCCAAAAGGTTCTGATTCCAGGTAGAACCATTTTGGGTTCCATGTAGAACTCTTTCTACAGAAGGTTCTACATGCAACCCAAAATGATTCTACCTGGAACCAAAAACAGTTATCCTATGGGGACAGCCGAAAAACCCTTTTGGAACCCTTTTTTGTAAGTGTAGCCTGGTCCCAGATCTGTTTATGCTGTCCTTTCAACTCCTATAGGCTATATGGTCATTGTTTGGAGTCAAGCCAAACAATTACCATATATGAGTAGGCAAGACGGCACAAACAGATCTGGGACCAGGCTAGCTGTACCTCCCTTTCAGGTGCTACCGTGCTAAGACTTAATGAAGTACACACCTGTTATGTTACACGGTTCAATTTCAGCTGCCAAGGACTCCATTCTGCATGCCATAAGTCAGTATTTAAGTTCCATGGTATAGGACTAGTTTTATATAAGTCTATGGTAAAGCTTTGCCATGCCTATATAAAGCACTAATTGGTTCTTGATATGTTCCATGGTTTTATTAAACCCAACCACCCACTTATAAATTCTTTATGATGGATTGACTTGAACACAAAGTAATTACTTCCATGTGTGGGAGATCAACTATAGTCAAAGATTCAGTCATTAATTAGGACATTTATGAAGAGGACAAGAAGATAAACTATGTAACTATTGGTTTCCTAGACTGACACACACACACACACACACACACACACACACACACACACACACACACACACACACACACACACACACACACACACACAATCCAAACTTCCACACAGTATTTTTCTGAGCTAATCGCCAGCAATGAAATCCCATACTATCTATTCCTCGATAGTATCCTAGTCGTTGTGGACATATCTGTGCCTTGTTGTCATGCATGTGATATTGAATCCTCCCTCACTCAGTCTTTCCACTAGCTGTGTGTGCCTGTGGCGTCTGCTTTCTTAGGATGGCCACACCACAGTACAGTCTGGTGACATACATACAGCACGCAAGCAGAACATCACGAACTGTCATTTTCTAAACGCAGACGTGGCAAGACTGTATAAAAAACTCTATAGGACTCTCAAAGTCAAGTCTATAGGACCTTCTCAATAGTGCACTTGAAAAATGACTTCACATGAACAGACACAATAAAACAAATTAAGTTGTCTACTGTTTCCCAATCAGCCCCCGGGATACCAGCCCCCGAGCTTGGGGTGAGAAATCGACAAAAAAGGTGGGAGCTGCTGTCTGTATGAACCCAAATGCGGGAACTCAGTGTCCTCAAGCTGAGAGGAGAGATACCTACCTGCTACTACCTCTACCACCCAGTCATGTGTTGCTGATGAGTGCTGAGGATGGATGAAGGTGTTGTAGCGTGTCATGCAGACTGTCTGTGTAAAATGAACCTCCAAAACTCATCTGCCTTCCTTCCTGCCTGTGTGCCTCACCTCTGCCTGCTCCTGGAATGACAGCTACCAGCCCTGTCATCTTTTAAAGATCCACCACACTCACCTCTGCCTGCTCCTGGAATGACAGCTACCAGCCCTGTCATCTTTTAAAGATCCACCACACTCACCTCTGCCTGCTCCTGGAGTGACAGCTACCAGCCCTGTCATCTTTTAAAGATCCACCACACTCACCTCTGCCTGCTCCTGGAGTGACAGCTACCAGCCCTGTCATCTTTTAAAGATCCACCACACTCACCTCTGCCTGCTCCTGGAGTGACAGCTACCAGCCCTGTCATCTTTTAAAGATCCACCACACTCACCTCTGCCTGCTCCTGGAGTGACAGCTACCAGCCCTGTCATCTTTTAAAGATCCACCACACTCAACTCTGCCTGCTCCTGGAGTGACAGCTAACAGCCCTGTCATCTTTTAAAGATCCACCACACTCACCTCTGCGTTCACACGCAGGGGAAGCATCTCGGACAAAATAAATGGTAACTGATACCTTTCTTGTGTGACTGAGTGAGTGAGTGTCAGTATTTGGTCATGTTAACTTGGGGCTTATTTTTGTGTAGAAATGCAAAAGCTATACCCCACAGCAGAATTGCTTTTGTTTCCCCACTCAAAAGAAAGAATTATGTGTTTTCTTTTCACAATGGGATTCCCTTTCTTCAAAGAGCGACTTCACTCTTTGGTTCACTTTTACCCCATTGGCTTGATGCCCTGCAATGAATGACATCATTGTTACTGTCAGTGTGTGAGTGTTGGGTTGGTTTGAAGACACGCTGTGGTCTGACTGCAGGTAATCCACTCCCTGAGAATGTTAAGTGTTCCTTCTCAGGCCTCTCGCTCGATGACAACATGCCATTTCACTGTGCTGAATGCTAAGCCATGGCTCCACACTCGGCTTTGAACTCATTGTTCAAGCCTAATAGAGGAGACTAGCGGATAATACCCACAGACACATATAAACTAAGATGACAATAATCATATCTCGTTAAAAGGAGCACCTATAGCTACACAAAGCATACACATGCATATGCTATAACCCAATCATAGTTCACCAGACTGTATCATAGACGATAGTTGGGTACAGTTACAGCTACAGTGAAATTCTTAGACATATTAAAACAGAACCTTTCATAGTTGCTATGATGATGAATAAGTTGGACATAACCCTAGTCCCCTGGAGGCTGCTGGGACATATAGTTGTGAGACTGGGTGATAGAATGCCTCTGAGGTGGGATGATGAAGGTGTATACTACACACAGACTCGGGTTACAGGGAGAGACAGGCCTGGGTCAAGCCAGGCTGAGACTGTGATTGATCCTGATAGCAGAGGCCTGTGGGAGAAGTGTAATTCAACCTGGAACAGATGTTAAACACTCCTGGAAGAATGTGGTTACGGAGAGGGCAGAGCTGGCAGACCCACACGGCCCTTATTTACCGCCATCATGGACAACGGTTGGGCCGCACAGCGCGAGCCAGTTACAGATAAGAGGATACATTTGACTGTGGATTTGAGAAACTGAGAAATGACGGACTGTAATCAAGTCAGACAGAATTTACACAAACCTGAAAATCTGGAGTCCTTTCCTGGAAAGAAGCTAAATGAAAAAGGCTTGTTTGATCCTATGACAAGAAACATTCCAGTTGAGTTGTTGCAGGTTGAAAGAAATCATACCATTTTCACACTACTGTGCCGACCCGAATCAAGCTTTGCTGGCTCCGATATCAATATCAACTAGCCACTATGGTGGACACATAACCAGGCAAGCTCAGTACAGAAAAGCTCAGGTTAGCTTGACTCAGTTATGTGAAAAGCCCTTTAGTCTGTTCCTCTTCAAAAGATAGAGATTCAAGTGGAGATGGAGGGTGACAAGGAGTTACCTCAGGCCTGAAGTCTGATACTCTGATCAGTTCCAAAAAACACAGTTGTGTAATATGCTGTCTCATAAAGGCAGTGGATGAAGACAGGCTCCTCTCCACTGTTCTAATGGGATAGCATGCAGCAGGCCCACAACACAACTAGAGCAAAAACCTCCCTTAACTCTCTCAATAAGTCACGTCTCAAACATCACTCATCTGTGACACTGTAGTGGAGACTCAATTTCATCTGTGAAATGTTTGAGATTATAAAATGCACGCCAATATAAATGAACAGGCTGTAAATGTTTAATGTGACTACTTCTTCAGGCTGATTTGGCTTTGAAGAGGATTGGACCTGTAAGAGAAAATCCTCAGATTTTTCCCTATTCATAGTAGAGTAGACAGGAGTTCAAAATGTCATGGGCAATGTTCCTCACAAACAGAAAAAGACTCGATTTTTAAGACGAACATTCTAACTGTGATCACAGTGATGTGACAGAGGCTGTTGTCTCGACCAGAAAACAACAATTGGTCAGGATAAGATTAAGATCAGCACCTGGCCCACTTGTTGAGCATCTGATTTAGTGAAATCTACTGGACCAGAAATTCAAAACAAGACCTCAAGTTTTGTATCTATCATATTTCCCATTGTAAAATCAATTTTAAAAAATGGTCTAATAGGCTACATTGTAATTCTGTATTAGAATCGTTGAGTAAGCACTGCCCTCTGCTGGTTTCAGAACTGCAACAATGTACTTGATCAGTGTGGCCATTCTGCATGAAATAGGCCTGCCTAATGACTCCAATGTAATTCCATACATTTCATCCAGCTCTCTGCTCTGATTAAAAGCAAATTACAGAAATGTACAATAAAATACAGATTTTAATAGAGTTTGCTAATCATCTGTCAACGTCTGCCAACTTTAAAAGTCATGCTGACAACATCATCTATGCCAGCATGTAGTTCATCGTGCACCTGCACAGCGGATACACCCTTGGGAGTCCCAGTGAGAATCAGATCCCCCTCTTCTAGGGTGATGATCTCACTGATGTAGCTGATGAGAAAGGGAATGGAGAAGATCATCTGAGAGGTGCAGCCATTCTGGCGCATCTGGCCGTTCACTTTGAGCCAGATCTTCACGTTTCCCGGGTCGGGTATCCGCTCTTTGGGGATGAATTCACTGACGGGACAAGACGTGTTGAACGCTTTGGCCAGAGTCCACGGAAGACCTTTAGACTTGCAGTCATCCTGGACATCCCGAGCGGTCATATCCAAGCACAGGGCGTACCCTGCGACGTGTTGCATCGCGGAGGATTGGGGGATAGCGGTGCCCCCTTTCCCGATGACCACCCCCAACTCGATTTCATGATGTACACTGTTGGAGTATTTGGGAATGAGGATAGGTGAGCCCTCTGTCAGATATGCAGATGGAGTCTTCAGGAACAACACGGGCTCTGTTGGGACGACGTTCTTCAGCTCCTTTGCATGGTCGGCGTAGTTCCTCCCAACACAGATGATTTTCTTTCCCCACTCCCAATATCGAGATACATTTCGTGAAGTCATTGTAAAGAAATCTTGTCAAGTCTACAGCTGCTCCGAAGCAGTTCTTACCATCAAAACGACCTTTGCCCGCTGCAGCTTCCTTGAACAAACCTGTCAACCGTACGGTATCCCAGAGTGGACAAAAAAAGGTGACGTGTTACATAATAAAAGTTCATTCACAAATATGAGATATTTCGATACGAAGGAAATGCATTATACAAATATTACAATGAAGCTAAATTAGTGCATATATTTTACAAACTCAACTCTGATTACAAATATGACGTCGTAAAGTTCCGTGGGTTCGCTTTCTCCAGCCTATCAGCTGATATTCACGAGCTACTCCCCCGCATTCGATTGGCGTATCTGCGGAGGTCAACGTTAAAGAAGGCGGAACTCTTCTTTAAACCAAACCTGTCTGGTTCCTGTACATGCGATTGCGATATTAGCAAACAGCTACAGTGTTGCTTGCTATGTTTTACAGGTCACTGGTAGCGAGTGCCTGCACTCTTGGCGTTCTTGGAGCCGCTGCAACGTATAAAATTGGTATGTTTCGCTCACATCCCGATCTTTCAGGTTCTTTCCACAGCTACATGACAACCCTGAACGTTTCTAAACGAACTGTCACTGATGACACGCAAACGTAAGGTTAGCTAGCGTTCATATTTGTAATTTGCACAGCATAGTCAAATGCTAGCTAGCTACTGTCAAAGCAGCCATATATCTTTGAAGCAACTGTCCCGGGCTAGCTAACTGGTGTTGCTCAGCGTTTAGCAAGCCTCTGATGCTGTTACATCATCCCCTTGTCTGGCATTTCCTCTTAACATTTTCTCACACACAGACTGAACTGAAGGCTTAGCTGCTATGCATAGAATGTGGCAGCATCGAAATATTTGGAAACCATTGGATTCCAGTTATTTTTATTTATTATTCTGATCTTACTCCATAGTACTTTGGCTTTGTGCTCTCTGGCTTACTTGTTTACTTTGATGTGAATGACAGCTTGAATAAATTTACAACAAGCTCTCTCTGACAGGGTTACAATAGCGAAACTTTACTTGGCTGTTCTCCAAGAACCACGTAGCCCTTGTGTACATTGTAAGCACGTTTAACCTGTATGTGAACTGTATTTTTCCACGAAAATGGATTGGTTAATATTATGTCAACTATTTATATTTTTACGATGACAAATTGGTTAGTGAGTTCTGTTATGTCTAATGTGATGAATTGTAAATATTGTGTAGCCCCTGCGCACGTCCAAGCAGCCCTTTTACACAAGGAAGCTCCTGATATCCCGATAAGGAAGTCTTTACTTCTGGAGCAGAGCGACATGAAGGTAGAACTGCTGCCAGCCCTCACTGACAACTATATGTACCTTCTCATTGATGAGGAGTCAAAGGAAGCTGCCATCATAGACCCAGTTGAACCAGTGAAGGTATGAAATGAAATATAGCCTGCTGTAGGTTCGTTTTGATGGATCAACAGTAGGATATTATGTATATACATTATATAATCATTTGATTGTCTCTTCAGGTTGTAGAAGCTATCAGAAAGCACGGTGTGAGACTTACGACAGTTCTGACCACCCATCACCATTGGTAAGTCAAGTTGTCAATCATTGTTTTGAATATCACTCAGTGCAAATGACTCACTCAGTGAAATTACCATTGTGAGCAGGCCTGTGACACTGAGATTAGATATAGAGACATTCTAGGATTTCTATGTACCATGTGTTGTCTCCTTCTCTCTACAGGGACCATGCGGGAGGCAATGAGAAGATGGTGAGGCTGGTGCCTGGTCTCACTGTGTACGGAGGAGATGACCGGGTGGATGCCCTCACTAAGAAAGTCAAACACTCCAACACGTTCAAAGTAAGGCCTTATACCAGAATAACCTATGTAATAACCATAACAGGCCTAAAAATATTTTTAAAACGTGTCTATTTCATTGCCAGGTTGGTTCACTTACAGTCAAGTGTTTGTTTACGCCATGCCACACCACTGGCCACATTTGCTACCTTGTGACCAAAGACAACAGCACTGAGCCTCCAGCTGTCTTCACAGGTAAGCTACCGGTATCTTTCCACTTTGACTGTATCACCTACTGTAATAGAGAGCAATAGTAATGACATGTTGGCTAAAGCCCATGGGAAATTAATAGGGGTTTTGGATAAAAGCCGAAAATAAGAACTGTGGTAAACACAGGCTTAAGAGATCTTATACGTTTTGTTCTATGAGATAATCTATATCAGCTAATGTCCCTTTGTGAATTTTGAAGCATTTAGTAATCAAAACAAGCACATAAAGTCTTCATAATTCATAAAGATCATGTTAACTGACTGATATTCTCATAGAACAAAACGTATAAGCTCTCCTAAGCCTGTGTTAACCTCAGACCTTATTTTTGGTGTTTATCCCAAAAACCCATTCTTTCCCAATTTGGTTCGTTCAACCATTCCTGAGGTACACTACATGACCAAAAGTATGTGGACACCTGCTCGTTGAACATCTGTTGGTCCCCCTTTTGTTGCTATAACAGCCTCCTCCACTCTTCTGGGAAGGCTTTCCACTAGATGTTGGAACATTGCTGTGGGGACTTGCTTCCATTCAGCCATGACGTGATGTCGGGAACTGATATTGGGCGACGAGGCCAGCGTTCCAATTCATCCTGAAGGGGTTGAAGTCAGGGCTCTGCAGGCCAGTCAAGTTATTTGACACCGATCTCGACCAAACCATTTCTGTATGGACCTCTTTGTGCACAGGGCATTGTCATGCTGGAACAGGAAAGAGCCTTTCCCAAACTGTTGCTACAAGTAGGAAGCATTGAATCGTCTAGAAAGGTGAATGCACCAATTTGTAAGTCGCTCTGGATAAGAGCGTCTGCTAAATGACTTAAATGTAAATGTAAATGTAGAATGTCATTGTATGCTGTAGTGTTACGATTTCACTTCACTGAAACTAAGGGGCCTAGCCTGAACCATGAGAAACAGCCCCACACCATTATTTCTCTTCCACCAAACTTTACAGTTGGCACTATGCATTGGGGCAGGTAGCGTTATCCTCCAAACCCAGATTTTTCCGTCGGACTGCCAGATGGTGAAGCGTGATTCATCACTCCAAAGAACGCGTTTCCACGGCTCCAGAGTCCAATGGCGACGAGCTTTACACCACTCCAGCCAATGCTAGACATTGCGCATGGTGATCTTAGGCTTGTGTGTGGATGTTAGGCCATGGAAACCCATTCATGAAGTGCCTGACAAGCGGTTCTTGTGTTGACGTTGCTTCCAGAGGCAGTTAAGAACTCGGTAGTGAGTGTTACAGACGATTTTAATGTGCTTCTCTGTGGTCCCGTTCTGTGAGCTTGTGTAGTCTACCACTTCACGGCTGAGCCGTTGTTGCTCCTGGACGTTTCCACTTCACAATAACAGCACTTACAGTTGACTGGGGCAGAAATTTGACAAACTGACTTGTTGGAAAGGTGCCATACTGTGATGGTGCCATGTTGAAAGTCACTGAGCTCTTCAGTAAGTCCATTCTACTGCCAATGTTTCTCTATGGAGATTGCATATACCTGTCAGCAACGGGTGTGGCTGAAATAGCTGAATCCACTTATTTGGAGGGGTGTCCACAGATAGATCTATCTATAATAGAAAAGTATATCTCATTTGTTGTTTTTTAAAGCTAGTAGAACTCTATTGAAGTCTGAATAGACTCGTCGTAATACAGTTCCAGTCACAGGGGACTTCAATCTCTTAAACAGTTCTGATCATTAAACATGAGTTACATAAGTAAACCTACAGTAGTTATTTATGTATTATTAAATCAGCAGATTTTCATGGATGCCCTTTGACCCTTGTTATCTTCCTGTTTAGGGGACACACTGTTTGTTGCTGGCTGTGGGAAGTTCTTTGAGGGTACAGCTGAACAGATGTACAGGGCATTGATAGACGTGCTGGGACGTCTGCCCCCTGAAACAGTAAATATACCGCAATCACGCGGTGTTAAAAATTAACTTCTAGATATAACTTTCTTTACATGTAATGACAGCTAATGTATTAACACTATTCAGTGTCTGTCTTTATAGGTTAGAAAAGGTCAGTTATTATTACATTATATGCGACCAAGCACGTGTGCCAGAGTTTGTCAGCACACATGCTTGGTCACGCAGCAGATGGGAACAATAGTGTGTTTGTGTTCCAGCGTGTTTACTGTGGTCATGAGTACACCGTCAACAATCTGAAGTTCGCTCGACATGTGGAGCCTGACAACGAGGTCATCAAGAAAAAACTAGCATGGGCAAAGGTATATCTTGATACATTTCATTAAAGGCCCAGTGCAGTCAAAAACATGATTTCCCTGAGTTTTATATACATTTCCTCACTGAGGTTGGAATAATACTGTGGAATTGTAAAAAATGATGATTAATGCCCTTAGTGTAAGAGCTGCTTTTAAAAGACTGTCTGAAATTTCTGCTGTTTTTGGTAGGATGGCGTTTTGGCCTTCCATGGCGAAATCACCATGCGGTAAATTAGTTAATAGACCATTAAGAAACAGTTCCAAACCTCTCTGCCAATAACAACACATGTTTAGTTTCCCCCTCCCACTCAGACCACTCCAAGACAGTCATAGCTAAATATTTACAAAT
The DNA here is from genome assembly GCF_029448725.1 of Salvelinus fontinalis. Lineage (NCBI taxonomy): Eukaryota > Metazoa > Chordata > Actinopteri > Salmoniformes > Salmonidae > Salvelinus > Salvelinus fontinalis. Next base: position 279,008 of record NW_026600382.1, read on the forward strand.
GTCCCTTTTGCTAAGAAGCTATTTTTGACCATTGTTTTCAATTAAAATCACAGTAATTTATTTACTTGTTACCCAGAAATTCTATTGAGAAACAGCTGCATTGGACATTTTTTTGTGTGAACTCATGGCCATGGCGATCTTTAATGTAATCAAGAAAATGTATAACCTGCTTTTTATTAAATCCGTAGGAGAAGGTCCGTAATGGAGAACCAACCATCCCCTCCACTGTGGCTGAAGAATTCAAATTCAACCCCTTTATGAGAGTGAAGTAAGAACAACTAACGATTCAGACATTTTTATAAAGCACTCGCTCAAGTGAGCACAAGCAGCACTGATCTCTTATACGAGCATCAGACAATCCACAAGTGCCCTCTTGAGCTTTGTGTCATAGAGGAAGACGATTTTAGCGTGAAAGTGCCAATGCTCACTCTGTATGTAGTGAAATAATTTAAGTGACATATTCTTTCCTTTCTATTCCAGAGAGAAGTCTGTGCAAGAGCATGCTGGGCAGAATGACCCTGTTGAAACCATGAGGAGTCTGCGTAAGGAGAAAGATGGCTTCCGGGTCCCCAAGGAGTGACTGCAGAATGGAGTCTAGTGAAATCCGTTCCACTACATGCGTACCAGTGCACTGCGACTTGTTACTAACAACTATGGCAAAATATTTCCTACCCGTTTCATTCACTACATAAAATACTGTATTTACTTCATTTCCACATTCTGTACATTAGCTTGTAGACCTAATGCAAGCATCAAGCAAAACAAAATATTGTAGTCTCGTCACGAGAAAGACTGGAGATTGAGTATAAACTGGATTTACAGAATAAAATTTGATCTGTATTGCAGATTGATTTAAGAATCTTGACTTTAAGTTAATTTAGCTTTGATTACTGAAATGTACAGTTTGCTGTAGAGTGAATACAGTATTGATGTTCTGTGATGTGAAAAATAATATTTTAATAAACCCCAACAATTCTCATCTGCAGAAGCAAAACAGAACTATAAAAAGCAGGGAGAAGCTTGAATAAGTAGATGTCTTAATGTGCAATGTTTGTAAATTAATTTAGACTTTTTGTCTCTGTATAAAGCTTTCTTATCAAGTGTTTTATTACTTTAATATGGTATATTCACTCAAGACAATATTTCAGAGGTTTGTGTATAGTCCCTTTAGAGAAGCCAGGGCTACTTTAGTGTGATTGTTGGACATATAGAAAATCAACTGAAGCACTTCCAAACATCTCTCATACTAAATAACAACTTATGCTCTTTGTTAATCAAAAGCTCCATATATTTATACACACATCAGGCTTGTGAGTGCCGATGTGAAGTGCGTGATGCATATAGGTTTTATTAAAAGCTCCATTGTCTCTCACAGAAAAATCAATAAAGCAGATGTATTGTTGGCCTGACAATTCATTTCATATTAGTCAGAGATTCATATCCCTAATGACTATTACCTGCTTGCAGATTTCTTGGGGTAAAATGGTGATGTTTGCTTGACATTCTGTATTAACATTTCACCACATATCTACAACAAGAGAGCTGCTAAACATTGTTTAATATATTATCAATATATTTTGACATATTGCTAATATTACTTAGTCCATATTAAATGGTTTAACATAGCTGCTTAACTGACAGAGCATACCGTATGAAGGGATGTGCCTCTTGTTCTCACCATGCCATACAAAGGAAGAAAACACTGAAAAACCGAATGTAAATATTTAAAGTGTATGCTTATTTCTACAGCTAAAACTGTTCCTTTGTATCAAGTAAATCGTGCCAGTATGTATATCAATGACTGCTGGTACATGGTGAATAACGTACTTGAAAGTTACACTAATGTAACATTTTAATATGCAAAATATGTATCATAGATTTTCATTATAAATAAGGCAGAAATGATATACATTTAAACTAAAATATTTCTTTAGAATTGCATCAGAAAACATTTCAAGAGTACAACAAATACTTTTCAGTGCATACAAGTGAAATAACAGAATTTGCTGCTGTATTCATAATTAGTGCACACTTAAATGTAGTAATAATTATCCAACCACATTACCAGTGGTCTGGTATGAATTAGCTTGTGCGTATAGAATTGATAGCCTGAATGTATACAGGCTTTATGTTGGTATAAATAACAGGCCACCACAGTAATTAAACACTTGGCGATAATGCTCTATTTGACCTGACAGACAGTCCTTTAAGCACAGACAGAAGGATAGATAAGAGAGAAATAGATAGACAGAGAAAAGAGATGAGGGGTCCTTAAAAGCAGAGAGAGAGGAGAGAGACAAGAAAGAGACGGTGAAGGAAAGTGATAAATTCAGTCATCCAGAACAGATAGAGCATAAACATTAACCCAAGGTCAAGTTTTGTGATTTCACGCAATGGTTCAAATAATCCTAGAATAGGGATGCATCTCAATAGCCAAATAGATGTCCTATCATGCCTTTTTCTTTATTTCTACTGATATTAAACAACTAGACAGGTGACAGAAAATACCCAACAAGAACCGGCCATGTTGCTTCCACCTAACCTGTGTTAAACTCAATGGAGATGAAACAGAGGAGGCTACTTTAGACTATTGAGATGCACCCTGACACTTGAGGACAGAACATTCACTTACAGAAACCCTTCAACATCCTTTCACCCTCTTCTTCACCATTTGACAAGGAGTCCGTTGGTGGCCTTGTCCACTGCATGGTACTGTGTGTGCAGCAGCTCCCTGGCTCTCTCCTCTCCTACACTCTGTAGCCAGGACTGGTACAGCTCTGCCACGCGCTGGTCCTCCTCTGGCACTAGAGGGCGCTCCTCCCTGTACAGATCCTCCAACTGCTGCAGCAACTCCTTGTTGTTCTGCTCTGGTAAGGGCTTCACCTGGCCTCCCCCATTCAGACAACCTGTATACACACACAGTGAGGAAACACAACACACAACTGGTTTTACAAGTTCACTTTGACTTGAACCAAAAAAATGCCATTACAAACAGGAAGCATTCCTCAGGGGAATTCACACAGTGTGCTGTCTAATACTAGCTGCTGGCTGTGCTTCTGTGCACATGTAGAATAGAGACTTCAACCATAGCAGTAAATAAATAAACAGACAAGACATTATAATTCAATTCAACCACTTGAACGTGGGAAGAAGAAAAAAACATGTATTTGTATATATTATCTGTGTTTATATTAAACGCAAATGTAAACCAACAAACAAAGCGTCCTCTTCCCTCACCTGACGGACAGGCCATGACCTCTACGAAGTGGTAGGGTGAATTTCCCCTCTTCAGTTTCTGCACCAGGTTCTGGATGTTGCGGAAACCGTAGGTTGCGGCGAAACGCAGCACGACCACACCGTCCCTTTCCAGGGTCACCTCCTGGAAGTCCTTGTTCCTAAAGGGGACAGGTTAATCAGGGTTGTGTTCATTAGGCACCAAAAGCAAGAAATCAGACTGAAACAGGGAAGGACTACTTGGATTTGTCCAATCAGAAACGCCTGTTTCTTAAACTTGCTCTAATCTCAGGGTTATTCTTCTCAACAAATCTATACTTCCATGGCTGATAGGAAGCAGAGACAGACTTCCCTGCACATCTCATGGAAATGAAGAGAGACTGAGTATTTTGCCTGCACTATTTCACAGTTGACACAACTAAGTGAAAGCTAACCAATTAGCAGACGTGAGCTCCTAACAGGGCTTTAATACTGCAGGGCCAGACTGACTTACTTGAGTGTCTTGTATGTGAGCTCCTTCACCTCCTCTCCAAACAGCTGTCTGGCAGCGTGTGTGAACACGTGATGGAGGTATCCTCCTGAACCGCTCCCTGCATGACCCAGCAACTCATCACCACACACACTGCTGAACCTGCAGGGACAAAAGTGCACACACACATCAGCAAGTGTGGAGTTCTCCTGACACACGCGGCACACACACACACACACCTTCTTGAGTTCTCCCGACACACGCTGCACACACACACACACACACACCTTCTGGAGTTCTCCTGACACACGCTGCACAAACACACCTTCTGGAGTTCTCCTGACACACGCTGCACACACACACACCTTCTGGAGTTCTCCTGACACACACACACACCTTCTGGAGTTCTCCTGACACACGCTGCACACACACACACCTTCTGGAGTTCTCCTGACACACACACACACACCTTCTGGAGTTCTCCTGACACACGCTGCACACACACCTTTTGGAGTTCTCCTGACTCACGCTGCACACACACACCTTCTAGAGTTCTCCTGACTCACGCTGCACACACACACCTTCTGGAGTTCTCCTGACGCACGCTGCACACACACACACACACCTTCTGGAGTTCTCCCGACACACACACACCTTCTGGAGTTCTCCTGACACATGCTGCACACACACCTTTTGGAGTTCTCCTGACACACACACACACCTTCTGGAGTTCTCCTGACACACGCTGCACACACACCTTTTGGAGTTCTCCTGACACACACACACACCTTCTGGAGTTCTCCTGACACACGCTGCACACACACACCTTCTGGAGTTCTCCTGACGCACGCTGCACACACACACACACCTTCTAGAGTTCTCCCGACACACACACACCTTTTGGAGTTCTCCCGACACACGCTGCACACACACACCTTTTGGAGTTCTCCCGACACACACACACCTTTTGGAGTTCTCCCGACACACGCTGCACACACACCTTTTGGAGTTCTCCCGACACACGCTGCACACACACACACACCTTCTGGAGTTCTCCTGACACACACACACACCTTTTGGAGTTCTCCCGACACACGCTGCACACACACACCTTTTAGAGTTCTCCCGACACACGCTGCACACACACACCTTTTGGAGTTCTCCCGACACATGCTGCACACACACACCTTCTGGAGTTCTCCCGACACACGCTGCACACACACACCTTCTGGAGTTCTCCCGACACACACACACCTTTTGGAGTTCTCCCGACACACGCTGCACACACACACCTTCTGGAGTTCTCCTGACACACGCTGCACACACACACACACACCTTCTGGAGTTCTCCCGACACACACACACCTTCTGGAGTTCTCCCGACACACGCTGTACACACACACCTTCTGGAGTTCTCCCGACACACGCTGCACACACACACCTTCTGGAGTTCTCCCGACACACGCTGCACACACACACCTTTTGGAGTTCTCCCGACACACACACACCTTCTGGAGTTCTCCTGATGCACGCTGCACACACACACACACACACCTTCTGGAGTTCTCCCGACACAAACACACACACACCTTCTGGAGTTCTCCCGACACACGCTGCACACACACCTTTTGGAGTTCTCCCGACACACGCTGCACACACACACACCTTCTGAGTTCTCCTGACACACACACACACACACACACACCTTCTGAAGTTCTCCTGACACACACACCTACCTTCTGGAGTTCTCCTGACACACACACACACACATACCTTCTGGAGTTCTCCTGACTCACACATACCTTCTGGAGTTCTCCTGACACACACACACACACACACATACCTTCTGGAGTTCTCCTGACACATGCGCTGGTATTAATTTATATGTAAAAGATGAGGTTCAAACACTTACATTGTATCTAATGGGGCTGGCTCCACATCGCTGAGCAACACTTTCTCTTCCTCCAGCATCTTCAGAACTTCTCCTGTCATGAAATAAACAGAAACAGACATCAGAAAACGTTCATTTAAAAATGTGTTTCAAAACAGAAAACACACACAGACACACACACACTTTGAATACTATCTGCCATAGTGGTGTAATGTCCTCTACCTGAAGTGATGACACAGTCCACCTCTCTGGTGTCAGCCTCCTCCAGGTAGAAGTCAGGCCTGGAGGCCTCCAGTTTCTTATCATAGCAGGGCATCACAGTCACATGGTAGATCTGCTGAGGGTTCAGGCCCTGCAACAACAACAACACACACCTGTCAGTCATGTCCTTTAGAAGATCTCATCCTACTATACAGACATGATAGAATCATCATCCAAAATGAACAAATTCTTATCATCTATTAAACGTTACTCTACATCTCTGATCTATATCACCTGACTCCATTTAGTCTATTCCATAACTAACATCTAGATATTTAACCCTGCAGTCTGCATCACAGATCCCTTCTGAATGTCAGACTGGTTCAGAAGAACTATATTGCAGGTCAGAAACTTTTTAAATCAACTTTTTTTTTACAAACCCAGGAGCTTGTTGTTTTGCGTTGTTATGTGAATACCATTCTGTGAGAGGTGAGGCAGACATAGAAGGCTACCAGCAGGACACTGTCCATTATCTGTGTTGTTATGTGAATTCCATTCTGTGAGAGGTGAGGCAGACATAGAAGGCTACCAGCAGGACACTGTCCATTATCTGTGTTGTTATGTGAATTCCATTCTGTGAGAGGTGAGGCAGACATAGAAGGCTACCAGCAGGACACTGTCCATTATCTGTGTTGTTATGTGAATTCCATTCTGTGAGAGGTGAGGCAGACATAGAAGGCTACCAGCAGGACACTGTCCATTATCTGTGTTGTGCTGAAACATTTTAATTTGTCCACATGCAGAGCTTATGTTCCCTTCCCCCACGTAAGAATACATTCCCAAGGTTACTTTCCCTGGCTAGCCTATCTCACGCGAAAATGGCTAAAGTAACAGGACAAATAAATAAATAAAAGTTGTGATGGAGGAATACACAATCATGGAAACAGGTGCTGCGCGAGTGAAATCCCCGCTTTGGAAGGATTTTGGAGTCATTATGGACAAGGTCAACAACTCGGTAGATGGATGCACAGACTGCAAAAAGTGCAACCAGGTATTTGTTTACAATAATTCAGTTAATTATTAGTGAATGATTCTGTTAATTCAGGCTTTCGTACATTTAGACCATACACAGGCCATATAACGTTTAACCAGTGCCGCTGGTAAAAGTGTAGCCTAGTAAATAAATTATTCTGGGAAAGACATGCTCAGGTACTTTAGCGACTAGTAAATATTTTTGAAACCTCTCGCTTTGGGCTGGATGTGTCAATGTGTAGTTCATATAAGCATAATCTATGAGCAGAATTACTGTCTTACCTCAATTAACCCCAAAATCCCTAGTTTAAAAGAAACTGTTCTGGAAGCTGTGTTGCGCCATTTTCCCTAACTTCCCCCACATGGGCCAGCCCCCTAGCAATTGAAGATCTAGCCAATGAAATTCAGCCCATCGCTATTTGAGTGACAACTAGCAAGAATCACACACAGCAGAGCAAGAGAGAGAGAGCAATGACGTGGAGCACATATCTGCAAATATGTGATGTAGTACACAATTTTCGGGGACCACTTTTAGCTCATGGATGCTACTTTCAGAACTACTGGCTAAAAAGTATACAAAAGTACCAGAGAATCCCTTTAAGTTTCAATGAAATTATTTGATTATCTAAACAATATTGAATGTAAAGGTCTTGTTTCGTTATGTCGGCTACAGGCTTTCATTAGGTAAGAAGGCTAATTAGAAGTCTCCTTTTTTCAAAGCGATTTGAGTTGTCAATGTGCCGCATTGCATTGTGAAGAAAAATATATATATCATTCTTAATTCATGTTGAATAGACACGCAGACAAATGAATTCATGCAGGGAAGAAGAATATTAGCCTACTACCCAGGAGTCACAAACACTAAATAAATAGATGTTATTTGGCCGGTTAACGGATCAGCTCTCGGAACAATTTTATGCGGATGGGTCGGAATGTACAGAAAGATCTCTCTTGATGTCGGGTAGGCTCAGAATTTATGTGGCTGGCGCGGGGCGGGTGCGGCTCCAAAAACGGACCCATGCAGGACTCTAATGTCAATGAGTCCCTACCAACCTGCTGGCCAGCGAAGAAGCCCTTCACCAGAGAGCCCATCATCTGCTGTGGGGAGCGGGTGGAACTGACGTAGGGCAGGATGAACTCTCCATGGGTTTTCTCTGCATAGCAGATCCAACCTGAAGACAACACAAGCCTGTATTATTACAGGACCTGAAGACAACACAAGCCTGTATTATTACTGAACCTGAAGACAACACAAGCCTGTATTATTACTGAACCTGAAGACAACACAAGCCTGTATTATTACTGGACCTGAACACAAGCCTGTATTATTACTGGACCTGAACACAACACAAGCCTGTATTATTACTGGACCTGAACACAACACAAGCCTGTATTATTACTGGACCTGAAGACAACACAAACCTGTATTATTACTGGACCTGAACACAACACAAGCCTGTATTATTACTGGACCTGAAGACAACACAAGCCTGTATTATTACTGAACCTGAACACAACACAAGCCTGTATTATTACTGAACCTGAAGACAACACAAGCCTGTATTATTACTGGACCTGAACACAACACAAGCCTGTATTATTACTGGACCTGAACACAACACAAGCCTGTATTATTACTGGACCTGAACACAACACAAGCCTGTATTATTACTGGACCTGAAGACAACACAAGCCTGCATTATTACTGAACCTGAACACAACACAAGCCTGTATTATTACAGAACCTGAACACAACACAAGCCTGTATTATTACAGGACCTGAAGACAACACAAGCCTGTATTATTACTGAACCTGAAGACAACACAAGCCTGTACTATTACTGAACCTGAAGACAACACAAGCCTGTACTATTACTGAACCTGAAGACAACACAAGCCTGTATTATAAATGAACCTGATGACAACACAAGCCTGTATTATAAATGAACCTGATGACAACACAAGCCTGTATTATAAATGAACCTGATGACAACACAAGCCTGTATTATTAATGAACCTGAACACAAGCCTGTATTATTAATGAACCTGAACACAAGCCTGTATTATTAATGAACCTGAACACAAGCCTGTATTATTACTGAACCTGAAGACAACACAAGCCTGTATTATTACTGAACCTGAACACAACACAAGCCTGTATTATTACTGAACCTGAAGACAACACAAGCCTGTATTATTACTGGACCTGAAGACAACACAAGCCTGTATTATTACTGAACCTGAAGACAACACAAGCCTGTATTATTACTGAACCTGAAGACAACACAAGCCTGTATTATTACTGAACCTGAAGACAACACAAGCCTGTATTATTACTGAACCTGAACACAACACAAGCCTGTATTATTACTGAACCTGAAGACAACACAAGCCTGTATTATTACTGAACCTGAAGACATCACAAGCCTGTATTATTACTGAACCTGAAGACAACACAAGCCTGTATTATTACTGGACCTGAAGACAACACAAGCCTGTATTATTACTGAACCTGAAGACAACACAAGCCTGTATTATTACTGGACCTGAACACAACACAAGCCTGTATTATTACTGGACCTGAAGACAACACAAGCCTGTATTATTACTGAACCTGAAGACAACACAAGCCTGTATTATTACTGAACCTGAAGACAACACAAGCCTGTACTATTACTGAACCTGAAGACAACACAAGCCTGTATTATAAATGAACCTGATGACAACACAAGCCTGTATTATAAATGAACCTGATGACAACACAAGCCTGTATTATTAATGAACCTGAACACAAGCCTGTATTATTAATGAACCTGAACACAAGCCTGTATTATTAATGAACCTGAACACAAGCCTGTATTATTAATGAACCTGAACACAAGCCTGTATTATTAATGAACCTGAACACAAGCCTGTATTATTAATGAACCTGGAAGAGACCAGGGCCTGTATTTATAAAGTATCTCGGAGTAGGAGATGATCTGTCCCCCCTCTTATTCCCTCTTCTGGCTGTGACCCCACTCTCCGAGGGTCTCAGAGGGAGGTGGGATATGCAAAAAACACATTTCCAATTAATACACACTTGTACATGTGTGAAACAGGACAAATATAAGCACCCACCCACTTCTAATCTGAGGAACTTTGTGAAATTGGGCCCTGGTTTCTGAAGTTCTATTGGAAGGATTCTGGCCTGGAGATAATCAGGGGCTAGTTAAGGTGTTGAGGTACAGCTGGTTACCTGGGCAGGCAGAGGCCAGCATGGGCAGGGCCTGCTTGTCTTGCTCCTTCCGATGGAACCGCTCCACAAACTCTCTCTGACTCTCCAACAGGCTGAAGGTCCTACTGAAGCTGGTGTCAAACACGTGGTGAACCCCTGAAACACAACAGTCACACCAGTCAGTATATTTTATCTAAATATAATGTATCTCACTAATGTGTATTACACAGATACACAAAGGTTTATCTTTTAACCTTCGCACTCACCCAGACCCTTGAAGAAGGCGGTGAGCCTCCTGCCTGCCTCACTGCTGCTCAGGCCGTAGCGTGCTGCCAGGGAGGCTCTGGACTGTGGGGACACAGACACCACCACCACCTTCTGCTCTGCTACACCTGCCTGCTGGGGAGATGAAGGGAGACTAGTTACACACAGGGGAGACAGATACAGACACCATCATCATCACTAAACACGCTGGGTTGAGTATGACTGGTGGGTTCTGTTTGTGGGTCTTCAGATGGGTGACAACACACACACTACCTTGTTGTTGCGTAGCACCCTGTAGATCTCTTCATGACTCTGCTGTGTGATAAGGACACTCTCAGCTGAGGTGATGCAGCCACTGCAGGCCAGGCAGTCATTCAGAGTGATCTTAGCTTTCTCCAGCTTCTGCTTTCCACCATCCTGGAGACACAAAGAACAAGATGGAGTAAAATTGTACTGTAGGTTAACAGTGAGAAAGAAAATGTGTCTCAAAAAGTAGCATCCACGACTCAAATTAATTTGAGAAAGTACTTGACAAAACAAATCCCATAAGGCAGCCATATTGCTTTTACCGATCCTGTGTCTTCAGAACAAGTTCAGGTGAAGGCGAGATGAGAAGAGCAACAAGAGAGTTTTGAGATTCACCCTCAGTGAAGTAGGCTCATGCCAGTTGACATGTTAGTCATGTAACATCACAGCTCCAGCTGTGGTCACTATGTGGGAAACATTGAAGCAAACGCACCTGTTTAACCTGGAAATAGCTCCCATCATCTTCTATTTGAATTTTAGCCACAGATCTGCCTTGCTTCTTCTCCACCTTGACTGGTTTCACACATTCCTAAGAAAGGAAAGGGGAGCAAGTAGCAATCAGTTTAGGGGGGAGAAGTACAATCACAAACAATACTAGCTAGCTTAGTCACATCCAGGTGCTTACAGTACAAGGACCAATTAAATTAAAAGGAACTAATGATGTGTCTGATGACAGATAAAAGTGGACATCTTTGGCTACGTTCTTCAACCTAGGAAGTTAAAACTAGTTAACGTTAGCTAGTCAAATGAGTCACATGTCATTTCGATGACCTAGCTACTTAGCGAGAGAGCAAACCCACTAGGTAGTAGAGGGGGCTGGAAGGAAACAACGTCTTTGAATCCATTCTAATGATCTCATTCCAGTCATTACAATGAGCCCGTCCTCCTCCTAAAGCTTCCCCACCAGCATCCGCTACGAGTTAGTTAGATAAAAAAAAAGAACAAAAGCGCGTTCAATTGAAAACCACCATTGCTTCAATCAATTTACACAGCAATGCCAATAACGCAATATACGCATTTGGAAGTTGGACAGATAATACTCTATTTGACAGCTAACCAGTACTTTAGAAGTTAGCTAACTACAGTAGCTAGCTAGCTAACGTTAACTAGCTACTGAGAATGGCGACCAGTGGGTCGTTAACATTAAAATAACCACATTATACCTATGCTAAAATTATGTAAAACGTGTTTAATAAGATGATTGTTGTATGGATAAGTGTTATTTACCTGGGAAGGAGTGATAAAATCATCTAGATCTGTCAACTGCAAAACACCGCTAAATTGGGACACCATGTTTAGTGCTGCAGTAAAGCAGTTTGTGTTTACTTTGAATGTCGTAAAGATGTTTCGTCAGAGAATGCGCTTCTCTCATAATACCAACCAGATTTGATACTTAGTATTTTTAAACAGTACCCACGTTTGCCGAGGCGATTAAATAAAAAATAAATCATGTGCGTATGAACCCCATTTATTTAAGTTCTCAGAATTCACATACCAGAATCAAATCATATAAATCTATGAATCAATGTACTTTTTAAATTGGTATTGTACACTGTCAGCATTTAGGTAGGCTATGATAAAGGAAACCCAAGGTGACCAAAACTTGAAATAGGATACCATAACCTGCACATCCAGGGAACTGTCAGAGCTCCTATTTAAAGAAAATATCCAGTATTAACAATAAAATAACAATAATCAAGTTAAAAACTTTTAATAACTTGTAAAACTTGCAATCAAGAATAATCAACTAATATGTGCAAAATACACAATCTTCAATTTGTAATGACTGCACAATTAATTTGTAATGACCAATGTTCAACAATGTTGTACAATCAGACAGTGTTTTAACCTGAGACTGTGCAGCAGCATATCAATAGAACATAAAGAGCTACATCCTGTAAGCTGTAAAGGCATGTTAACATTGCAGTATAATATAGACTGCATGAATCTTACAGTGCAATTTGATCATAACAGGATCAGTGTTCCTTTATGTATTGTTCATATTCAAGCTTACATTTGTAATTAACTCATAACTCATAGACCATCCGAGGCCCTCACGCTAAAATTCCAAGCAGTAAAAAACATATCATGCCATGGTTACTGGCAAAACCCTTAGTTGCATCATGTGGCAACAGGGAGGATCTAGAAAAAACATATACAGGAAACTTATAATGATAATGCAATACAGACAGTGTTATAACAGAATGTTATTCTCATCAGAACTCCCCACTACAAATAAACAAACATGCAAAGAAACAGATTCAGTGCAGCTTCTGCCACCGTACTGTATACAAAGAGCATGATTTGCAATGTAAATATGAGCCATGTGACACATTCAGCACAATCACACAGTTAATGGCTTGTAAAGCCAGAGAACCAAATTGTGGACCCTAGTTACAGGCTACAGCTAGCACCAGTATAACTATGGTCCAGAGTATTTCCTGGTCAAGTCGCATGGTCTTGAAAAACTCCTTTAGACATACCATCAACAGGTACTATGTGCAAAGTTCCAACCCAATGGCATCAGGTCTGGAGACTGTACAAGGCCAGTTACTATAAGGTCTTCAGTGACTTGGGCTGTCCATTCAGTTTTAGGATTCGCTCGGCATCCCGGGCATTCTCTCTCAGTAGATCCATGTTGGCGTTGACATTCTCCTCCATCCACTCCTCCACTGTGTCTGGGAAGTAGATACCCTCCATCTCCATACGGAAGTTCTCTATGTACGTCTCCCACTTATCCAACAGTCTGGAAGAGGAGACAGGGGTTTAACTAACGAAGAAGAGGCATTTTTTATTCCATTGTCCTCCAAGTGGCTGAATATCTCTCATACATCCAGATAATATCTCTGTGGTGTTAATGGTGAAGAGAAAGGTGATGGCTAACATCAATCATTTTTAAAAGCAATACTTACTTCTTCAGCCGACCTTGGAAGAATCCTACAATTCTTGGATTTGCAAAATTGTATTTTCTGTGGTAGCGACTGAAACCCCCTTTGACGTGGCTGTAAGAGATAATCAGATGAATAGACAATAAATTGCCATCAGACAAATATATGGTATTTTCTTTGCTTCTGAATGACTTATCTAATTACTTATGCTGTCTTTTTCATACTCTGGAATCACAAATAAAAATGAAAGCGATGGATGCTTACTAGTGTTTCATGAGGGCCTCCACCTCCTTCTGCAGGTTTGTGTGAATGTAAAACACCATGTGGTAGATCTGAGAGCCTGAGAAGGCTCCACTCCCCTCACTACATAGGCAGACAAACAGGAGAGAAAGGTCAAGCACTTTACCAAACAACTTATGTTTTGTTAAGTTCACAAAGCAAGGCATTTCAAGTAAACCATATGTGACATGGTACAGTTCAGGTTGACTTAGGAAAGGAATGTAGCCACACACTCTTGCTCTGACACAAAAGAGAAATCACCAAGTTCCACCTTCCTCACGTGTACGTTTTCCTTTCTCTAGAAAATTGCAATTGGTCTTTCTCATAATACAACACAGTATTTCAGTTGAAGTTTACTGAAGAAAGGTCATCACATTTGATTAAATAGTACTGTTATAATACTAACCAGATATCTTTCTCCACCTTGATGTTGCAACCCAGTATGTGGTGAGCCTCCATCTTTGCCTTTTCGTCAAATGCACCTGTCCAACAGACGCATGCATAATGTTAGTTACAAGACCGGTGTACTGTAATACTTTACCGATCTCATGTCTGTAGTGGACATGTTCTTTGGAGAGCTCACAAACTGCGCAACACTTCTGAGTAAGAAGCTTTGGTTTATTTTATTATATTCACCAGTTTTCTGTCAATTGCTTTATTGTCTTTTGTTTGGAGTGCAGGGCTCTACCACCTGTTCCTTTATGCTTAGTACAGTTTCTGCCTGTCAGGAGGCTTTTTCTTCTTGAATAGTGACATTTTGAAGTCAGACGTTTGTAAATATAGCAACTTGTAAATGTATCACCCCCATCAACAGCACTGTGTAAATAGAATAGAAAACACTCATTTGCACCTCTACCTGCCTGCCTCCTGCTGAATCTTTGTCCTTATGACTGCGAGAAGGTCCCTATTTTACAGTTCCCCTGGCACTTACCATGCTTTAAGCTCTGTAGACACATAGCCAGGGAGGGAATGCCAACTGGGAGGAGTTCACACAACACTGTATGGTGCTCAAACCTGGAGGGTAAAATATTTCAAACACTGAGGTGCAGCACTTCATAACACAGACACAGTAAAAGACAGGATCGTCCTGTTGGTTTAGTTTAATGGGCCAACGGAATGAGTTATGAGTCAAGTAATCTAGTTCACCTATATAACATCATGCCTTATACAGTATATCTTCTGCATGCTCTGGTTTAGTACACACACTTTGAACATTACCAAGACATCCGTATCAGAGTCAATTGTGGTTGATTAGTGTCAGGGTTGCAAAATTCTAGTAATTTCCCTCAAATTACCAGGTTTTCCAGAAATCCCTATTGGAAGATTCCTGGAATCAGAAGGGAATACGCATGAAATCCCTATTGGAAGATTCCTGGAATCAGAAGGGAATACGCATGAAATCCCTATTGGAAGATTCCTGGAATCAGAAGGGAATACGCATGAAATCCCTATTGGAAGATTCCTGGAATCAGAAGGGAATACGCATGAAATCCCTATTGGAAGATTCCTGGAATCAGAAGGGAATACGCATGAAATCCCTATTGGAAGATTCCTGGAATCAGAAGGGAATACGCATGAAATCCCTATTGGAAGATTCCTGGAATCAGAAGGGAATACGCATGAAATCCCTATTGGAAGATTCCTGGAATCAGAAGGGAATACGCATGAAATCCGGAATCCTCCAACCAGGATTTCTGGAAAATCTTGGAATTTTGGAAAAGTTACAGAAATGTTGCAACCCTAATCAATGTCTTACCTCTGCCATCCGGTTAGCAGGATGCCATGGAGGGTTATGTTGGGGTATTTAGTCATGGAGTTCATGACCTTTATCCAGGACAGATGGTTCTGTAGCTGATAGTCAAGAGGGGTCCATCGCTGGTCAATACCTGTGCCCCCTTTAAATGCACTGGCGAACCATACACCCTTGAAACCAGCCTCGTGGTATCTAGATATCAAGGTTCCTGTTCAAAATAGAATACAATTGGGTATTGGTAAACATAATATTTTCCCTCTCTTATTAAAAAGGTGTAAACACTTTTACAATGGTCTAGACTCTGTGTCATCGGTAATACCAATTACCCCACCGAAGACATTCTTTAAAAAAGTATACTCGGTCATAACATTCTTTATATGGACAAATAAAATTCATAATTTTTAAGTCGGAGGGTGGTTAAACCTTCCGGACTTGGAATTGTATCAACTTGCTACCCAAGGCTTTTACTCGTGACATATAGTTGAACTCACTAAAGAGGAACAATGGGTACATACTGAAGATGCACACGCTCACCCCCAGAATCTTTTCATGTGTCTATTTTCAAAGGATAAATCTAAGAGCATTAACAACTTCATAGTTAAGAACACTTTAACAATATGGATGAAAATGAAACGTGTTCTATAAGAACCAATATCGCTGCCATAAAATTCAACCCTATGGAACAATCCTTGGATAGCTTTTCAGAATTCACCAATAAATTGGTCCACATAGAAAACTAAAGGCATAGAAACTGTAAATGACTTGGTAACAAGAAATACATTTACTTCCATGACAGAATTAAAAAGCAATTTTGGACTGACCAATGTAGATATTTTCAAATACATGCAATCTAAAAGTTGCATATCACGAAATTTCAATTTGAAATATTTTGGACATCAGAGCAACCTTGAGGGAATCTTATTTGAGTCATAAACAGATGTTCATATGATACGTAAGATATAGAAAACCTTGCAGAGAGCCTATCCAACTGACAATCTCTTAGATTCTTTTTAAACTGTTGGAACCAAGACTTAAAAGGAACTGACATTCAAAACTGTAATATCTTATGCTTCACGGAGTCACGGCTGAACGACGACACTATCAACTTAGAGTTGGCTGATTATATGCTGTACCGGCAGGATAGAACAGCGGCATCTGGTAAGACAAGGGGCGGCGGACCATGTATTTTTGTAAATAACAGCTGGTGAACAATATTTAAGGAAGTCTCAAGCTATTGCTCACCTGAGGTAGAGTATCTCATGATAAGCTGTAGACCACACTATCTACCTAGAGAGGACTAAGATCGAATCGTACTACACCGGCTCTGATGCTCCTCGGATGTGGCAGGGCTTGCAAACCATTACAGACTACAAAGGGAAGCACAGCCGAGAGCTGCCCAGTGACACACGCCTACCAGGCGAGCTAAATTACTTATATGCTTGCTTCATGGCAAATAACACTGAAACATGCATGAGAGCACCAGCTGTTCCGGAAGACTGTGTGATCACGCTCTCTGCAGCCGATGTGAGTAAGACCTTTAAACAGGTCAACATTCACAAGGCCGCAGGGCCAGACGGATTACCAGGACGTGTACTGCAAGCATGCGCTGACCAACTGGCAGGTGTCTTCACTGACATTTTCAACCTCTCCCTGGCCGAGTCAGTAATACCAACATGTTTTAAGCAGACCACCATAGTGCCTGTGGCCAAGAACACTAAGGTAACCTGCCTAAATGACTACCGACCCATAGCACTCATGTCTGTAGTCATGACGTGCTTTGAAAGGCTGGTCATGGCTCACATCAACACCATTATCCGTGAAACCCTAGACCCACTCCAATTTGCATACCACCCCAACAGATCCACAGATGATGCAACCTCTATTGCACTCCACACTGCCCTTTCCCACCTGGACAAAAGGAACACCTATGTGAGAATACTATTCATTGACTACAGCTCAGCGTTCAACACCATAGTGCCCTCAAAGCTCATCAATAAGATAAGGACCCTGGGACTAAACACCTCCCTCTACAACTGGATCCTGGACTTCCTGACAGGCCACCCCCAGGTGGTAAGGGTAGGTAACAACACATCCGTCACGCTGATCCTCAACACATGGGCCCCTCAGGGGTTCGTGCTCTGTCCCCTCCTGTACTCCCTGTTCACTCATCACTGCACGGCCAGACTCCAACACCATCATTAGGTTTGCAGATGACACAACAAGGGTAGGCCTGATCACCGACAATGATGAGACAGCCTATAGGGAGTAGGTCAGAGACCTGGCCGTGTGGTGCCAGGACAACAACCTCTCCCTCAACGTGATCAAGACAAAGGAGATGATTGTGGACTACAGGAAAAAAAGAATCGAGCATGCCCCCATTCTCATCGACGAGGCTGCAGTGGAGCAGGTTGAGAGCTTCAAGTTCCTTGGTGTCCACATCACCAACAAACTAACATGGTCCAAGCACACCAAGACAGTCGTGAAGAGGGCACAACAAAACCTATTCCACCTCAGGAGACTGAAAAGATTTGGCATGGGTCCTCAGATCCTCAAAAGGTTCTACAGCTGCAAAATCGAGAGCATCCTGGCTGGTTGCATCACTGCCTGGTATGGCAACTGCTCGGCCTCTGACCGCAAGGCACTACAGAGGGTAGTGCGAACGGCCCAGTACATCACTGGGGCCAAGCTTCCTGCCATCCAGGACCTCTATACCAGGCGGTGTCAGAGGAAGGCCCTAAAAATTGTCAAAGACTCCAGCCACCATAGTCATAGACTGTTCTCTCTGCTACCACACGGCAAGCGGTACCGGAGTGCCAAGTCTAGGTCCAAGAGGCTTCTAAACAGCTTCTACCCCAAGCCATAAGACTCCTATGGCTACCCAGACTATTTGCATTGCCCCCCCCCCCTTTTACACCACTGCTACTCTCTGTTGTTATCATCTATGCATAGTCACTTTAATAACTCTACCTACATGTACATATTACCTCAACTAACCGGTGCCCCCGCACATTGACTCTGTACCGGTACCCCTCTGTATATAGTCTCGCTATTGTTATTTTACTGCTGCTCTTTAATTACTTGTTACTTTTATTTCTTATCTTATTTCTTATCTGTATTTGTTAAACTGCATTGTTGGTTAGGGGCTCATAAGTAAGCATTTCACTGTAAGGTCTACCCCTTATGTATTCGGCACACGTGACTCATAACATTTGATTTGATTTTGATTTGATTTGTTTGCACAAGATGGAGGGGATGTCGGAGCATACCTAACGAATTTAGTTAGCGAAAATGTACACTTAGTCCAGTATAAATTATTTATTTTTATTAATCATTTTTATTATTTTTTTTATTTTTTTAATTTTTTTTAATTTATAAATTTATTATTATTATACTGTACAAGAGACAACATTCACAAATTCTACAGCACGACGACAGTCATGTCTTAAGTGTAAAACTAAATATGACTCAATAATCAATGCTTTCTGGGAATGCTATACAGTCCAAAAGTTATTGGTGGAGCTAGAAAGTTGGCAAGTTATAAGTATTACAATGTAAACTTACTTTTAATCCGTCTGTCTGCATATCTCAATACATATGGCATATGGGGGTGTAGTGAGATACAATGGGCTGGACAATTCTCTTCTCATCACTCATCTTGAAAAACATATACTAAAAACTTGGGAATCAATCAATCCACCATCATCATTAACACAATGGAAAATCTCATGATATATTATTTAAATAGCATGGGCGACCGAAAAAAACGAATTGGTACAATTTAAGGCCATGTGGCAAAATATTATGCAGGCTCTAGGGATGGGGGTGTGAGCATGCGAATCTGGGCAGACTAACTGTAGTCAATGTTTGTGTGCATCCGTAAATTGTTGTACGTATGTGTATGTTTGTATCTGGGGTGGAATTTATGAATTAAAAATATATTATTACAAAAAAAGTAATAATGGCTGAAAACATAAACATACCTATACCATCTGTATCCATTTTCTTCAAATAGTTCCATATTGTTGGGGAAGCTAGATCCTGCAGGCCTGACTCTAGGGGTATGAACAGATGAGCAATCAGCTATAGAGCAACTAGTCAGACACTTAGTGGGAACCATTTCCATTGTAATGCACATGGCATAATTCATTGTAATAAACATGGTATGAAGTTAAAAAAATAAAGATAAAACATAGAAGCACTTGTGTGTCCTGAAGTCAGTCAGTTCTAATTAGAAAAACATACATTCATTTAATCAATCCACAGCACAATAGGACTGCTAGGAGATCTCATCATCACACCTTTAATAGTGGCAGGGCTGATCTTCCTCAACATGTCGTCCCACAGAATCACTCTGACCCCTGACCTTCTCTCTGTGATGAAACGGGCCAATGACACTGCATGGTTCAGGAACATTTTCCCAACGTCCCCCTTGTTGCTATGTAACCAGTTTTTAGAGTCCTGGCTCTCTCCCAGACCCCTCACCTGAGGAACATGGACACACACACACACACACACACACACACACACACACACACACACACACACTGTATTATGAATGGAACTATAGAAACCAGGGGGTATGGAAAATGTAGGCCTATCTTATTGGTCTTATAACAATCTACTTGCACTTTATTTGCATATCACAATATCCCGCTGAACTGAAAGTCCTACTAACAGATACGATAACATACATTAGTAGTGTTCTAGTTCATACACATACAAACACACGGCGTACACACACACACAAAATCATGCACACACACACACACACCCACCAACCTCATCAGCCCCCATGTGGAACCAGCGTGCGTCAGGGTGACAGTCCATGACCTGGGAGACCATGTCCTTGACCAGAGCCACAGAGCCAGGATGGTGGGGGTTCAGACTGTTAGGGAAAGCCCTCACCTCCCTCAGGTGGAAATACCTCTCATGCTTCAACACAAACTATCCAGAGGAAATAAAAGGAGGATAGATTAAAGAGGAAGCATAGTTTTTACCCCGCAGGCAACAGTGGTTCAATTTCATTACACAATACTATGGAATAGTATCACTCACAGCCATATATTTAGATAGATATCTAGCATAGCTCTGGTCTCACTTAGTGCAGTCATGACTGAAAATGAGCATTCCAAGGAATGTATAGTTATTCTTGCTTTTCTGGTATGGTTAGAATATGA
Organism: Salvelinus fontinalis; assembly: GCF_029448725.1. Classification (NCBI taxonomy): domain Eukaryota; kingdom Metazoa; phylum Chordata; class Actinopteri; order Salmoniformes; family Salmonidae; genus Salvelinus; species Salvelinus fontinalis. Next base: position 299,719 of record NW_026600382.1, read on the forward strand.
AACAAGTGATCCGCTTATTTAAGGTCATGATAGCCTCAGGAGAGACTGAGGAACCAATATGAGTATAATACATACAGACCAGCTGTGTAGTGCTTCAAGTTTAAGTTTTATTAGTCATATCTACGGGATACACATGGTATACATCGTCCAATGAAATGCTTACTAGCAGGTTCCTTCTGGACAATGCAACAACAATGAGAAATAATAAAAGACAAGACTACAAACATAAAGTAAATGGCTCAGTAGAATAAACATTTTACCATAAGTATAATACAGGAAGGCACAACTTATAGTCCAATATTTACACGTGTTTTGGGGAAGGGGGGTTGGGAGGCTAGTGTTTAAATAGTGCAGCATTTAGTGTCGGGTAAACACACGCAAATGCTGTTTACGCAACTTTCTTATTTTGCGTGGGCGTTTACCCACCTTTTGCGGAAAAATGCATTGAAAGTATAGGGAGCATTACTTTACTCACTGTGAACAGCGTAACCACCTATTTTTTCCCCACTACATCACTGATACAGTATCCCTGACTTACCTCGAGGTGTCCAAACACTTGCACTAAAGGAATCAGTTCCAGCTTGTTGAGTTTGGCTAGGCTCTTTATCTCCTCTATATCTTCCATACTGTTTAACAGAGAACACAGAGATATACAGCAGACTGTTCATCATTGTGACACATATTTAAATAGAACACTAATAATCCAATAGAACGGTAATACAGATTGTCCATCCTAGTTTTCACTTAGTTTTATCATCATTGTCAGGAGTTTCTCCTTTGACATGCGATCTGACAAGGAAAACTCCAGGCCCTAGTTTTTTCCTATCAATCATAAATTGACTGAGACATCACCATCTGGTGCTCACCTGTAGGCATACGGTGACCTGAGAATCGTCAGGTTTCCATGGTAGGGAAACATGTCCTCGTACTCTAGCAGAACACCATCAGCACCCAGAGAGGAGAAGAGCGGGAAGATCTGGAATGGAAACCGTCACAATGACTTTGGTTCTGGTGGATAAAGCTCTTATACTGCATTTTTCCCCAATTCAATTATATAGCTATACTATATAAACAAGACTACCCATATGCCAGGATCTCCAATAAAATATGAATCTTAAAACCTTTTACTTCAGTGGGCTAAATCAGGGTCACGAGTGTTTCTTGGTAGTCTTAAATAAATCTACTTTGAAACAAAAGTATACACCTCACACACATGGTTACGGACTTTAAAAAATAACACACCTGTACCATGTCAGATATAGAGTTGAAATGTATTACATTTTGTGAGTTTGCATCCCAATTTTACACTTTATATACTACATCACAGAAGACTGAAATATGACAAGCCAGTTGACATAGAAACACTGGATTGTTTATCATGTTTATTAATTATTAAATGATATGAACACCATTCCACCCATCAGGTCACTAGGTCATTTGACTGCAGGAAAGGGATACACCTTATAAAGAACACATTTACATTTGACATTTTAGTCATTTTAGCAGATGCTCTTATCCAGAGTGAGGCCCTGCAAATAACATTTTTGGGGGAACCACCTCAAGGAGAGAACAACTTTTCTCACCTGCTTGATGTATTTGACTTTGGGTGCAGCACCTTTCAGATCCAGGTGTACTATTCTTGCAGGGACTTTGCTGGTTTCCAGAGGTACTGTGTCTGCTCCTTTTTCTACTGGAGGCTCTGGAACATCTGTTTTCTGGGCCCAGTTAACAAAATAGTTTATAACCTCTGACTTGTGTACAGTAACAGCCTCCTTCACGTTTGGTGCCTGGTGCCAAAATGAGCCAGGATCCATGATGGCCAACTTCTGTTTCCTTTCAGTTCTGGAACAAGACAGATTTAAACAGTAACTTTTTTATTTTCTTCTGAAGACTAATAAAGGCTTGAGAAAGTTTTACTAAAATAATCTCGGCACCCAGAACAGCTGTCCCAAGAGGCTAAGAAAAACACAATATTATATCATATGAGTCTACAAACACCTCACTGAATGAGGATTGTGCCCATGGTAGGATGTCTCACCTGTATTCCGAAAGCAGAAGTTTGACAGCAGCAACAAGCACCAGACAAAGTACAACAGCTCTGAGGGCCTGCCTTTTTGTTACCATGGTGCTTCAGCTAACAGAGAGAAATAGAAAATAATATTTCAAGTTCATTTTCAAGTTCAAGTTTTTAATAATACCCACATGGCAGTCAAATACGCAAAAGCCATGACAGGGAGACATAGTGGAGTGGTAACGCGCATGCAAGCAGTTACTCCCGTAGCCACTTGGGTACACTGCAGCATCCACCGAGAGGCTCTTGCTGCCAAGGTAATGCCTGACAGCTTGAAAGACGTTTTAGACACTACAGTGAAAATGGTTAACGTTGTTAAAGCAAGGCCCCTGAACTCTCATGTATTTTCTGCATTATGCATCGCTATGGGGCGGCAGGTAGCTTAGTAGTTAGAGCGTTGGGCAAGTAACCGAAAGGTTGCTGAATTGAATCCCCAAGCTGACAAAATAGAAATCTGTCGTTCTGCCTCTGAACAAGGCAGTTAACCCACTGTTCCCTTGTATGCCATCATTGTAAATAAGAATTTGTCCTTAACTGACTGTAACGATTCTCCTCTTCGTCTGAGGAGGAGCAGGAAATATCGGACCAATGTGCAGCGTGGTAAGTGTCCATAATTCGATTTTTAATAAATCAACTGAACACTGAACAAAATAACAAAAGCACAAACAAACAACCGAAACAGTTCTGTATGGTGAAACACAGACACAGAAAATAACTATCCACAACCCATAGTGGGAAAACAGGCTACCTAAGTATGATTCTCAATCAGAGACAAGGATCGACACCTGCCTCTGATTGAGAACCATACTAGGCCAAACACATAGAAATATAACACACAGAACAAAACATAGAATAACAACACAGAATGCCCACCCCAACTCACGCCCTGACCAAACTAAAATAAAGACATAAAAAAGGAACTAAGGTCAGAACGTGACACTGACTTGCCTAGTTAAATAAAGTTTAAATAAAAAAATATGGGCAGCATGGTGAGCGTACATTTCTTTTATTTAAAATGTCGCCAACAAAAACAAAGAACAAGGAAATGACCGTGAAGCTTACTTAGGCTATAATGCCACTAACAAAGACAACTACCCACAAATACCAAAAGGAAAAAAGGCTGCCTAAGTATGATTCCCAATCAGAGACAACGATAGACAGCTGTCCCTGATTGAGAACCATACCCGGCAAAAACATAGAAACAAAGAACATAGAGTTTCCCACCCGAGTCACACCCTGACCAACCAAACATAGAGAATAAAAAGATCTCTACGGTCAGGGCGTGACAGTTATCCTTTAATGCCCTGCCTCCAGTCCACTTACCGATATCTGAACAAGAGAGCCTCATCGAAATTGCAACAAGCGGTTCTGTGAAAATTGTATTTAATCAAAAGACACTGCCAGATTTCTGGATAGGGCTGTGCTCAGAGTATCCTGCCTTGGCAAATCGCGCTGTTAAGACACTGATGCTCTTTGCAACCACGTACCTATGTGAGAGTGAATTCTCGGCCCTCACTAGCATGGAAACTAAATACAGGCACAGACTGTGTGTGGGAAATGATTTAAGACTGAGACTCTCCAATACAACCCAACATTGCAGAGTTATGTGCATCCTTTCAAGCACACCTTTCTCATTAACCTGTGGTGAGTTATTGTAACAGTCCTGACCTGTTTTATGTTGTTTTTATGTGTTTATGGTCAGGGCATGTGTTTTGGGTGGGCAGTCTATGTTATTCGTTTCTATGTTGGTTTTGGTTTGCCTGGTATGGCTCTTGATTAGAGGCAGGTGGTTTGCATTTTCCTCTAATCAAGAGTCATATTTAGGTAGGGCAATTACACTGTTTGTTTGTGGGTGGTTGTCTCCTGTGTCTGTGTGATGTTACGCCACATGGGACTGTAGCGTTTGTTTGTAGTCGTGTACCTGTTCGTGCGTTCTTCAAGTTATATGTAAGTTCGTGTCCAGGTCTGTTTTCATCGTTTATTTGTTTTGTAGTTTATTCAAGTATAGTTCGTTTTCTGTCTACGTCGTCTTTGTCTATTTTGTTTATTTAATAAATCATTATGTGTTCAAACTTCGCTGCGCCTTGGTTCCCTCAATACTCCTCCTTCTCCGAAAATGGAGAGGAGGAGGAAAATCGTTACAGAACCACCCACCTCTCCAGAGCCAAGCAGCGGAGTCAAAGGAGAAAGGGACAGGAAAAGAAGGAGCAATGGACATGGGACGATGTTCTGGATGGAAAGGGTGTCTACACATGGGAGGAGATCCTAGCTGGTAGAGATCGCCTCCCATGGGAACAGCTGGAGGCACTGAGAGCGGAGGCTACCGGAGAGAGGAACCGGAGCTATGAGGGAACGCGTCTGGCACGGAAGCCGAAAAAGCCCGTGAGTAACTCCCAAAAATTTCTTGGGGGGGGGCTAAAGGGTAGTGGGCCAAGGGCAGGTAGGAGACCTGCGCCCACTTCCCAGGCTTACCGTGGAGAGCGGGAGTACGGGCAGGCGCCGTGTTACGCAGTAGAGCGCACGGTGTCTCCTGTACGAGTGCATAGCCCAGTGCGGGTTATTCCACCTCCCCGCACTGGGAGGGCTAGATTGGGCATTGAGCCAGGTGTCATGAGGCCGGCTCAACGCGTCTGGTCTCCAGTGCGTCTCCTCGGGCCGGCATACATGGCACCTGCCTTACGCATGGTTTCCCAGGTTCGCCTACATAGGCCGGTGCGGGTTATTCCACCTCCCCGCACTGGTCGGGCAACCGGGAGCATTCAACCAGGTAAGGTTGGGCAGGTTCAATGCTCAAGAGTGCCAGTACGCCTCCACGGTCCGGTATTTCCGGCACCACCTCCCCGCCCCAGCCTAGTACCTACAGTGTCTACACTATGCACTAGGCTACCAGTGCGTATCCTGAGCCCTGTTCCTCCTCCACGCACTCTCCCTGTGGTGCGTGTATTTAGCCCGGTGCCTCCAGTTCCGGGCCCACGCACTAAGCTACCAGTGCGTCTCCAGAGCCCTGTACACACTGTATATTCTCCCCCTACTAATCCTGATGTGCTTGTCCTCAGCCCGGCGTCACCAGTGCCGGTACCACGCATCAGGGATAGAGTAGGCTTTGAGAATACAGTGTGCCCTGTCCCTGCTCCCCGCACTAGTAGGAAGGTGCTTGTCATTAGCACGGTGCCTCCAGTTCCGGCACCACGCACCAGGTCTACAGTGCGCCATATCCGGCCAGAGCCATCCGTCTCCCCAGCGCCATCTGAGCCATCCGTCTCCCCAGCGCCATCTGAGCCATCCGTCTCCCCAGCGCCATCTGAGCCATCCGTCTCCCCAGCGCCATCTGAGCCATCCGTCTCCCCAGCGCCATCTGAGCCATCCGTCTCCCCAGCGCCATCTGAGCCATCTGTCTTCCCAGCGCCATCTGAGCCATCCGTCTTCCCAGCGCCATCTGAGCCATCCGTCTTCCCGGAGCCTGCAAAGCCGCCCGTCTGCCATGAGCCTGCAAAGCCGCCCGTCTGCCATGAGCCTACAGAGCCGTCAGCCAGACAGGAGCCGCTAGAGCCGTCAGCCAGACAGGAGCCGCTAGAGCCGTCAGCCAGACAGGATCTGCCAGAGCCGCCAACCAGACAGGATCTGCCAGAGCCGCCAACCAGACAGGATCTGCCAGAGCCGCCAACCAGACAGGATCTGCCAAAGCCGCTAACCAGACAGGATCTGCCAGAGCCGTCAGTGAGCCATGAGCAGCCAGAGCCGTCAGTGAGCCATGAGCAGCCAGAGCCGTCAGTGAGCCATGAGCAGCCAGAGCCGTCAGTGAGCCATGAGCAGCCAGAGCCGTCAAAGAGCCATGAGCAGCCAGAGCCGTCAGAGAGCCATGAGCAGCCAGAGCCGTCAGAGAGCCATGAGCGTCGTGAGCCGTCAGCCTGCCATGAGCGTCGTGAGCCGTCAGCCTGCCATGAGCGTCGAGAGCCGTCAGCCTGCCATGAGCGTCGAGAGCCGTCAGCCTGCCATGAGCGTCGAGAGCCGTCAGCCTGCCATGAGCGTCGAGAGCCGTCAGCCTGCCATGAGCGTCGAGAGCCGTCAGCCTGCCATGAGCGTAGAGAGCCGTCAGCCTGCCATGAGCGTAGAGAGCCGTCAGTCTGCCATGAGCGTCGAGAGCCGTCAGCCAGCATGGACCTGCCAGAGCCGTCCAAACAGGACCTGCCAGAGTCCTTCAGCCGGGATCTGCCCCTTGTCCCGGTGCTGCCCCTTGTCCCGGTGCTGCCCCTTGTCCCGGTGCTGCCCCTTGTCCCGGTGCTGCCCCTTGTCCCGGTGCTGCCCCTTGTCCCGGTGCTGCCCCTTGTCCCGGTGCTGCCCCTTGTCCCGGTGCTGCCCCTTGTCCCGGTGCTGCCCCTTGTCCCGGTGCTGCCCCTTGTCCCGGTGCTGCCCCTTGTCCCGGTGCTGCCCCTTGTTCCGGTGTTGGCCGTTTATTTAGGGGAAAGTGGTTTTAGGGTGGTCATTAGAAGGGGTAGACAGAAGAGGGGAGTGACTAAGGTGGTAAGGGGACAGCGTCCTGAGCCGGAACCACCACCGTGGTCAACTGCCCACCCGGACCCTCCCCTGGACTTTGTGCTTGTGCGCCCGGCGTGCGCATCTTGAGGGGGGGGTACTGTAACAGTCCTGACCTGTTTTATGTTGTTTTTATGTGTTTATGGTCAGGGCATGTGTTTTGGGTGGGCAGTCTATGTTATTCGTTTCTATGTTGGTTTTGGTTTGCCTGGTATGGCTCTTGATTAGAGGCAGGTGGTTTGCATTTTCCTCTAATCAAGAGTCATATTTAGGTAGGGCAATTACACTGTTTGTTTGTGGGTGGTTGTCTCCTGTGTCTGTGTGATGTTACGCCACATGGGACTGTAGCGTTTGTTTGTAGTCGTGTACCTGTTCGTGCGTTCTTCAAGTTATATGTAAGTTCGTGTCCAGGTCTGTTTTCATCGTTTATTTGTTTTGTAGTTTATTCAAGTATAGTTCGTTTTCTGTCTACGTCGTCTTTGTCTATTTTGTTTATTTAATAAATCATTATGTGTTCAAACTTCGCTGCGCCTTGGTTCCCTCAATACTCCTCCTTCTCCGAAAATGGAGAGGAGGAGGAAAATCGTTACAGTTATTCACACATTTTTGATGAACAAATAACGTTTTATATTTAAGATGGCTAAATAAAGAGCAAAATCTTATTATTTGTGCCCTGGTCCTATAAGAGCTCTTTGTCACTTCCCACGAGCTGGGTTGATGTTGTTGGTGTTTTGGTGTTTTGTGTAATATATGTATATTTCCATCCACCACTGTTTGTTTGGAGGCTGGACATGTGTTGTGAGTGGAAATATGAGTTACCGTACCGGGAAAAAATTAATTGTACTTTCACCCCTGCCTGAATGATTGTATTCGGTTGAAACTAGGCTATGTGTGCTGCGACCCTGCGAACATACTTCACGTACTTTGCGATTATGTAGTATACTTTGTGCATGATTTCACTATTATACTAGCCTACATAATTGTTACGGTATATATCGCCACTACACTAGGCTACTTTGATATACATCAGTGGGGATTAAAAATTGGTAGCCTATTTGCAATTCCCACTTGGAAAAAGTGGATCTACTTCATATACCTGCGTATAGCCTCCACTACAGCGCTGCCACTGATATTTTACATTTGAATAAATTGCATGAACAGTAGACTATCCAACTTCACAGTTGTCATCGCATCAACTCAATGACGATGTATATTAAACGTTGATGGCGGTAGGCGACAATAAATCCTTACCCCGTGAGGAGCGTGCATGTAGTTTGTTGTCCTAAAAAAAGGAAATAGAACACCGAATGTTGTGGAAGGTCTACTGTACACGAAACGCACGACAACTTTCAACGAACTTCCGCGTTACACTAGTGGCATCTCGTCACACACACTACCCACTGAGCTATAAATGAACGCACCCACCCATCATTTAATAATAAAAAAGCACTGCGAAAAGATAGCGCTCTGCTCTGTGCAGCAGAATATACTAGAGTAGAGAGAAGTTGCACCCATCCTCACATAAATAAATCATCCAGGCTAGTAAATTGACTTTTATCTGATCTGTCCACGTATTGTTTGACGTGTGGGAAATAATGCAAGCGCATTGTTATCATAATCTTTGGGAAAGCTGCTGTGCCTGTGTTTCATCCATGGAATTAGTCTAAAAAATTCGACCCCAGGCAACAATCGGGGTACGTTGCATTCGGGGGTACGTTGCATTCGTTTGACAGTTCGCGGCTCGGGCTCACACCGCACGGTGGGTATCCATATGAAAAGAATACGGAAATCATGAGGCATTACATCAATGCCATGCTGTGGACAAGTTTGCCCTCTTGTAGAGAATGACAGGGGCATAGAGTTTATGGAATACACTCACATTGTAGAGCAGACATGTCGTGAAATATTTCCAATTCTGGAATATTTTGCAAATTCAAATTCCCAACAGTCTTGATTATATTTATTTAAATCCTGCGCATGATAATTTCCGACATCAGAGTTTGGCCATGTAATAGGTGGTAAAAAGCCTTTTTTTTAAACCAAAATCTGGTCAAACGTATAAGTCAAAATCCAAGTGGTCCTATGATTTGTCTCTTCTCCCTCCTTCCCTCGTATTGCACTTTTGTTGTTATGACTACGAGGTCGTAAATCCGCCATGTTTTCCATCTAGTAGCGTTGCGACAGAGACGGAGAACTCAAACGACATGAATGTAGAAAATAATAATACGGCAGAAACAGTGAGCGAGCAAACGGATCACGGCAACAACATCGTCACAATTCAAACAACTCTCGGAGATGAAGGTAAAGACAGTTTACGTGCAAAAACAGTCATATATTTTTATTGGCATATATGTAGGCCCACTCCAATTGATTGAATTTATTTAGCTGCTAGCTAGCTTGGTAGGCGACAAAATAAGGTCGGTGCACTCTAGCTTGCGCCACATCTTTGCTTGCGCTATATCGGGTCAATGCTATCTATCTATCCACCTAGCTAGCCAAGTAGTGTAGGTCGCGCCGGTCAGATTTGGTTAGTTAGCATCCTCGGATTGTAGTTTAACTTTGCACTTATCGGTTCTAGCCTTGCCAACTAGCTAGGCTTGCTAAATATGCTAACATTAGCTAAGTTAGCTGGCGGCTGCACTTGCTACAGTAGCTAGCTAACTTAGCTATGTCAATGTCCAGTCTCTTGCATGTGTCAATTAATTAGCTAGCCAGTCAACAACATTGAACGTTTTACAAATTGTTTTTAAGTGTGTTGTTCTTGAGTGTACGCATGGTTTTCATGCATTTCACTTGCAGATGAAGATGTCCACAAGTGCGGACGCTGCCAGTCCGAGTTTTGTACGCTGGAGGCATTCATCCAGCACAAACTCCAGCAGAACTGCACGCGGGCACAGGAACCCCAGGTGCCCGTCAATAAACTCCGAGATGACAACCAAAAGGTAGGCTTGCCCGGGCAATTGTACACCCGGTGCCTACTCGGTTTAGATTGTTGAATTCATAAATTACTGGGGTGATATGTCAAAACGTTTGTGTTTGGTCAGGTTTTTGCCCCAGATAGAACTTCTGCTACCTTGACAAGAATGGATGGAAGTGGATTGTCTTCAGATGAACCAGACAAGTCCAACAACAACGGTTAGTCAATGGTCCTTGACTTTTTGCACTCTGGCACCCTCCAGTATCATCTGTCCGTAACTGATAAGACATTATTTGATTGATTTATGGTTTCTTCTCATGGCAAATACTTTATATTCTGTCAGAAACCCAATTTCCTCCTGTTTTGACTTTCATGCCCAGTTGAAATGGGTTAGTCAAAAAAATTATTTGAGGGGACTGAATTAACCAGCCTTAAGTTCTCTCAGGTGAGGTAGAAGTTGAAGGCCACTCCTCTCGAAGTCGCAGGAAGAGGGGTAGCACAGGGAAGGCTACTGTCCAAACAGAGGGGACCGAGGCCCACAGCCCTGACGGTGCAGACAAGCCAGTCTACAGGGTCAACAAAGATGGACGCTACATTTGCCAAACATGTGAGAAGACATTCAAAACGGTGAGTTGTACTGCACCTGTGCTTCTGTTGATATAGATCTGAGAATGAACCCGTACAGATTGTCACTACCTTGTCTGGAAGAAAGTTTGGAAATCATGACTATCAGCGATTTTGTTCTTCCATTGTTTATGCTCTATCAAACAAACCTATTTTTCTATGTCTACATTTTTTCTAGACAAACATCCTGAGAACCCATATGATCACCCACAGTGAGAATAAGAATTTCCCCTGTGAGCTCTGTGGGAGTGCCTTCCGCACCAAAGGCTCCCTGATTCGTCACAACCGCCGTCACACAGGTACAGTGGACTGGAAGGGGGTGGGCTCAGAATGAGATTTTGCTGCATGTGACATATGCAGCTTCGTTTCCTGTCTCCATCATCAGTCTCTCTCCCTCTCTTCCCCCAGACGAGCGCCCATACCGCTGTAACCTGTGTGGGCTCTCCTTCAGGGAGTCAGGGGCTCTGACCAGACATCTCAAGTCCATCACCCCCTGCACTGAGAAGATCCGCTTCAACCAGTACAAGGAGATCCTCGTCAGCAAGGACGGACAGCAGAAAGGTAGCAGTCTGTCAAAAGATTGAGGGATCATGCATGCATGGATGGATAGATGGTAGGATACATACACCACATGACTGAAATTATGTGGACACCTGCTTCAAAATCATTGGCGTTAATATGGAGTTGGTTTCCTCTTTGCTGTTTTAACAGCCTCCAATCTTCTGGGAAGGCTTTCCACTAGATGTCGGAACTTGGGGACTTGATTCCATTCAGCCACGAGCGTTAGTGAGGACGGGAACTGATGTTGGGCGATGAGGCTGGCGTTCCAATTCATCCCAAAGGTGTTCGATAGGGTTGAGGTCAGGACTCTGCAGGCCACTCAAGTTCTTCTACGCTGATCTCGACAAACCATTTCTGTATGGACCTCTCTTTGTGCACGGGGGCATTGTCATGCTGAAACATGAAAGGGCCTTCCCCAAACTTTTGCCGCAAAGTTGGAAGCATAGAATCATCTAGAATGTCATTGTATGCTGTAGTGTTAAGATTTCCCTTCACTGGAACTAAGCAGCCTAGCCCAAACCATGAAAAAAAGCCCCAGACCATTCTTCCTCTTCCAACAAACTTTACAGTTGGCACTATGCATTCAGACAGGTAGTGTTCTCCTGGTATCCGCCAAACCCGGATTCTTCCATCGGACTGCCAGATGGTGAAACGTGATTCATCACTCGAGAGAACGTGTTTACATTGCTCCTGAGGTAAATGCGGCAAGCTTTACACCACTCCAGTCCACGCTTGGCATTGTGTATGGTGATCTTAGGCTTGTGTGCGGCTGCTCGGCCATGGAAACCCATTTCATGAAGCACTCAATGAACAGTTCTTGTGCTGACATTGCTTTCAGAGGCAGTTTGGAACTCAATAGTGAGGATTGCAACTGAGGATAGGTGATTTTTATGCGCTTCAGCACTCGGCAGTTCTGTTCTGTGAGCTTGTGACCTACCACTTCGCGGCTGAGCCGTTGTTGCACCTAGACGTTTCCACTTCACAATAACAGCACTTACAGTTGACCGGGGCAGCTCTAGCAGGGCAGAAATTTGATGAACTGATTTGAAAAGTCACTGACCTGCCATGTTGAAAGTCACTGAGCTCTTCAGGAAGGCCATTCAACTGCCAATGTTTGTCTATGGAGTTTGGATGGCTGTAAGCTCGATTTTATACCCCTGTAAGCAACAGGTGTGGCTGAAATGGGCGTATCCACTAATTTGAAGGGGTTTCCACATACACTAACTGTCAAAGGTTTTAGAACAACTACTCATTCAAGGGTTTTTCTTTATTTGTACTATTTTCTACGTTGTAGAATAATAATAAGACATCAAAACTATGACATAACACATATGTAATCATGTAGTAACTAAAAAAGTTTTAAACGAATCAAAATATATTTGACATTCTTCAAAATAGCCACCCTTTGCCTTCAACATATGCTGAGCACTTGTTGACTGCTTTTCCTTCACTCTGCGGTCCGGTTCATCCCAAACCATCTCAATTTGGTTGAGGTCGGGGATTGTGGAGGCCAGGTCATCTGATGCAGCACTCCATCCCTCTCATTCTTGGTAAAATAGCCCTTACACAGCCTGGAGGTGTGTTTGGGTCATTGTCCTGTTGAAAAACAAATGATCATCCCACTAAACCCAAACCAGATGGGATGGCGTATCACTGCAGAATGCTGTGGTAGCCATGCTGGTTAAGTGTGCCTTATTCTAAATAAATCACTGACAGTGTCACCAGCAAAGCACCCCCACACCATAACACCTCCTCATGCTTCACTGTGGGAAATACACATGCAGAGATCATCCGTTCACCCACAACGCATCTCAATTTGGACTCCAGACCAAAGGATATATTTCCACTGGTCTTATTTCCATTGCTTGTGTTTCTTGGCCCAAGCAAATCTCTTCTTATTGGTGTCCTTTAGTAGTGGTTTCTTTGCAGCAATTCGACCATGAAGGCCTGATTCACACAGTCTCCTCTCAACAGTTGATGTTGAGATGTGTCTGTTACTTGAACTCTGTGAAGCATTTTTTGGGGCTGCAATTTCTGAGGCTGGTAACTAATGAACTTATCCTCTGCATTAGACGTAACTCTGGGTCTGCCATTCCTGTGGTGGTCCTCATGAGAGCCAGTTTAATCATAGCGCTTGATGGTTTTTGTGACTGCACTTGAAGAAACCTTCAAAGTTCTTGAAGTGTTCCGCATTGACTGACCTTCATGTCTTAAAGTAATGATGGGCTGTCATTTTTCTTTGCTTATTTGAGCTGTTCTTTCCATAATATGGACTTGGTCTTTTACCAAATAGGGCTATTTTCTGTATACCCCCTACCTTGTCACAACCTTGGCTCAGACACGTTAAGAAGGAAAGAAATTCCACAAATGAACTTTTAAGAAGGCACACCTGTTAATTGAAATGCATTCCAGGTGACTACTGCATGAACATCAAGAATTTCAAATGTAAAATAGATTTTGATTTGTTTAACACTTTTTTTTAGTTACTACATGATTCCATATGTGTTATTGCATAGTTTTGATGTCTTCACTATTATTCTACAATGTAGAAAATAGTAAAAATAAAGAAAAACCCTTGAATGAGTAGGTGTTCTAAAACTTTTGACTGGTAGTGTACTTTTGTTTATATGGAAAGAGGGAAATTACTATATGGAAAGATAAATATATGGATAGAAATATTAAATGTATGGATCTATCGGTAGATAAGTAGCTGGACAGGGAAATATATAGGTATTGATGGTGTCATGTTTGTATTCCAGGAGTGGAGGCAGAGGCCGCCCCATTGGCTGCTCAGCAGGAAGTGGAGCAGCAGGAGGAAGAGGAAGCGCAGGCGGCGGTGGTCAGCGTGGTGGAGACTGACAGCGGAGAACAGGAAGTCATCCACGAGGTCCACTTCCACATGGAGGTAGAGGGAGAAGGGCAGGAACAGCAGGTGTGTGGAGATCTGGATGCATTCCTGTACTATAAACTGTCTTCCTCGTCTCCTCTCACACCTGCTCATTTGTAGTGATCTGAAAACACAGGATAGGTGAAGGCCATGTTGTGAATGCCTACAGAATGCCTGTCCGTTTCTATCACATCAGTGCAGATTAAAGAAAATAGAGAAACCCACCCTCAAGTATTTCCTTTGTATCCCAAATCTCTGTTGATGTTTAATATAACCTATTTGGATGTCACACATTTTTCCTAGGGCCATGTTGGACCCACTTTTCTTGTCTGGTTCCCCATCCCTAGGTTATATTGGAGCAGGCTCAGGCAGATGCCCTGGTGGCCGAGGGAGACAACCTCATCTGCCAGGCCATCATCAACTCTGGCATCGCCCTGGAGGCAGTCACTGAGACTGAGGAGGAGCAGGCAATGGACGGGATGCCTAAAGAGGTCCTGCAGGTCAGGGACGTGGAGGGCAGGATGACAGAGATCCAGGTGATGGAGGAGTGTGTGGAGATGGAGATGGAGGCTGAGGAGATGGTGGTGAGTTAGTCAATGGGGAATGATAAACATGATGTATACTCTCACCTACAGCAGGAGGTTGATAAACATGATGTATACTCTCACCTACAGCAGGAGGTTGATAAACATGATGTATACTCTCACCTACAGCAGGAGGTTGATAAACATGATGTATACTCTCACCTACAGCAGGAGGTTGATAAACATGATGTATACTCTCACCTACAGCAGGAGGTTGATAAACATGATGTATACTCTCACCTACAGCAGGAGGTTGATAAACATGATGTATACTCTCACCTACAGCAGGAGGTTGATAAACATGATGTATACTCTCACCTACAGCAGGAGGTTGATAAACATGATGTATACTCTCACCTACAGCAGGAGGTTGATAAACATGATGTATACTCTCACCTACAGCAGGAGGTTGATAAACATGATGTATACTCTCACCTACAGCAGGAGGTTGATAAACATGATGTATGTCCCTTGCCCTGCCATGTAGGACATGTCTGACAAGCAGGAGGATCTGCCGCCATCTAAAAGTCACAAGTGTCCTCACTGCAGTCGCTCCTTTAAGGCGCTCAACTACCTCCGCTTCCATGTCAAAGGTCACCTCGGTAAGACCACTGTCTCCATTTCTTTTTAATGATTTCCTTTAACGATAGTCTCGGCATAACCCATTGTTTCTTTACATCATTGGTCAACACACACACATAGGTGATCCATTGATATCAAATGATTGGGGTGGTAAGAGGATTTAGCCAAGGTTTCAAAATCAGATACGTCTATATCATGTATTCTCTGTTTCTTACATTTTCTCAAATCTCCCCAGTGTCTCTCTCCCCCTGGGTTGTGTTCATTAGTCTCCAAGGAAACCGGTCTGATGGGGAGGGACTACCTGTTGCGTTCACTAATGAACATGACCTACAGTAGCTCATCTGCGTGTTCTCTGCAGGCTGCAAGCCCTTCAAGTGTGTGATGTGTCAGAAAGACTTCCTGACAGGCTACCTGTTGAAGAAGCACATGGAGGTCCACCTGAGTGAGAGGCGGTATAAGTGTGGTGAGTGCGGCAAGCTGTACAAGACCATCGGACACGTCCGGGAACATATGAGGGCCCACTCCGAGGAACGGCCATACAACTGCAACAGCTGTGACAAGGGATACAAGACCAAGGTTTGTTCATACTCAACTTTTATTTAAACCAAGGAGGCCGTGAGCAAGCAAAATATTCTGACTGAAAGTTGTTGAATTCCTGCTTTTCATAAGTTTTATTCGGTCTCTTAAATGGCAGGAGTCTGCTAATGTTAAGTCAAGTTTCGGAGCTTCTTCGATTGAACGGTTATCTCAGTAATTTTTCTCGCATGTCAGAAGTGAATTGGTTAACTAACAGATGACGATTAATTACAAATTTTTTCCCCCCTCCACTTTTGTCCCAGAATGCCTTGCAGGTGCACCAGCGGACGCACGCCCAGGAGAAGCCGTACGTGTGCCAGTTCTGCTCGCGGGGCTTCAGGGAGAAGGGCTCTCTGGTGCGCCACATCCGCCATCACACCGGAGAGAAGCCCTTCAAGTGTCACAAGTGTGGGCGGGGCTTCGCCGAGCATGGCACCCTCAACCGCCACTTACGTGCCAAAGGTCAGGATGATTTACACTTGTCTCCTGGGTCATGTATAGCATTAAGATCAATGTCAGAATCATAGAATCCGATGTATCTGGCATTGATCTTATCAGTGATATTAGTGTTACTATTCTTTGTGTACTCCCGACTTACATTACTTTGGATAGGCTGACACTGGCCCTGATTTTTAATTGATGAAGTAATCGATTTTCCATATTATTCTATACATGTTATCAATTCCCCAATTGACACAAGCAAACAGCCACATAGCACTACACAGGATTACATTGATGTGTTTGTGTGTCCAGGTGGCTGTTATGCTGGCCAGAAGGAGGGGTCTGGGGAGGAAGGCATGCTGGTCTCAGAGGAGCAGGAATCTGCAGACAGCCTGGCCACAGCAGCCATCATGTCAGATGACCCCCACGCTGTGCTGGTGGAGTTTTCCTCTGTGGTGGCTGACACCCAGGAGTACATCATTAGGGTGAGACCATTTATAGATGGGCGGGGGGGGTTATTGTCCTAATGGATCTATTACCCATTTCACACTGCCGTGAAAGTAATATATCCAGACCTTTTGCTGAATTCACTGAATGTTTCAACTTGACCTGGCATAGCTTTAGGCACCAACACAGATAAGGTGCTGATGTAAACGCAGTTGTTAATAGGTTATTCATCTGTGTTTTTCCTCACAGAAATTAGATGCATCATCACATTCACAAATGATGCTGTCAGTAAGTATGGAAGGTTCTGTAGTTCACGTGTTCTGTCTCTTCTCCCCAGGCCCCAGGAGTGGAGGAGGAGGAGGAGGGGCAAGGCGAGGAGGTGACTCTCATCCAAGACAACGAGAATCAGGTCAGTGCTCTGCTCTCCTATTTCTCCTGGAGCTAAGAAATTGTGTTCTAGTGTCTTGATGGCTTAGACTAGCGCTCGCCTCCCTCCACACATACAACAGTCCCACCTTTCACTGTTTGCTTGTTCATAGACATATATTTAACATGTGACCAAAGCTAAGTTTCCATCCAATTGGCAACAGATTTTCATGCAAATATAAACTAATCTGCATAAAGAAAATATGCAGATTATCCATCGGTGTTTCCACCAAACTGACTTGTTGCTGATATCACCTCACTACTGGCGACTCGATGTGTTGACGTAGTGCACACACGTACTTTTTTCTTTCTTTTTTTACTCCCTTTTCCGCCCCAATTTCGTTGTATTCAATTGTTAGTAGTTACTATCTTGTCTCATCGCTACAACTCCCGTACGAGCTCGGGAGAGACGAAGGTCGAGAGCCATGCGTCCTCCGAAACACAACCCAACCAAGCCGCACTGCTTCTTAACACAGCGCAACACCGTGCACTGCGCCCGGCCCGCCACAGGAGTCGCTAGTGCGCGATGAGACAAGGATATCCCTGCCAGCCAAACCCTCCCTAACCCGGACGACGCTATGCCAATTGTGCGTCGCACCATGGACCTCCTGGTCGCGGCCGGCTGCGACGGAGCCTGGGCTCGAACCCAGAGTCTCTGGTGGCACAGCTAGCACTGCGATGCAGTGCCTTAGACCACTGCCCCACCCGGGAGCCCTTCAAAATGTTATTTATTCACTTACGTTTTCATATACCGAATAAAAATCTAAAGTTCAATGTGTTTTCATCGCATTTTCAACTCTACCAAAAACTGTTAAATAGCAAATATGCCTACTCTGGCACGTGTGCTCTAGCCAACAGCTCGCAGATACATTGCAGGTAGGCTAGTCTACATGATGAGATTATTATGGATAAGAGAGAGAATATTTCTATTTGTCAAACGGCTGTCAAGCATCGATCATCATGTCACCAGAATAATAAGACCCTCGCCACCCTGAGTAGTTCATCATAACACAAAAAAATCCAACAAATGATCTGTCTACATTTAAAAATTGTACCGAAACTTAGTTTCGTTCCCCAACGGACGAGTGGTTTTATTTGGCCCCTCAAGTTTTCGGAGCAAAATGTGTTTTTAACTAAATGTATTTTGTTTAAAGATTTTCATTGCTGGACATAAGACTGTAAAAACACCAGGAAACCATCTCCAAGTGATTTTAATTGAAGGAATCTGTTCCCAAGTATTCCCACGCATAATAGAGACATGTGATCGTATACAAATGTAAGCAGGTCTTGAAATGCTTATGTTTTAGTCAAACATATGTTTGGACTTTTTGTGGTCAATTTACAGTCTACATTTCAGCCCCCTGACCATCGTCTACATTTCAGCCCCCCGACCATCGTCTACGTTTCAGCCCCCCGACCATCGTCTACGTTTCAGCCCCCCGACCATCGTCTACGTTTCAGCCCCCCGACCATCGTCTACGTTTCAGCCCCCCGACCATCGTCTACGTTTCAGCCCCCCGACCATCGTCTACGTTTCAGCCCCCCGACCATCGTCTACGTTTCAGCCCCCCGACCATCGTCTATGTTTCAGCCCCCCGACCATCCTCTCAAGAAAACATCGGGCCGCTGCTGAATCTAGTTGATGATCCCTGACATCGATAAATCAACTATTAGGTAGACATTAAGAAGATAAATCAACTATTAGGTAGACATTAAGAAGATACATCAACTATTAGGTAGACATTAAGAAGATACATCAACTATTAGGTAGACATTAAGAAGATACATCAACTATTAGGTAGACATTAAGAAGATACATCAACTATTAGGTAGACATTAAGAAGATACATCAACTATTAGGTAGACATTAAGAAGATACATCAACTATTAGGTAGACATTAAGAAGATACATCAACTATTAGGTAGACATTAAGAAGATACATCAACTATTAGGTAGACATTAAGAAGATACATCAACTATTAGGTAGACATTAAGAAGATACATCAACTATTAGGTAGACATTAAGAAGATACATCAACTATTAGGTAGACATTAAGAAGATACATCAACTATTAGGTAGACATTAAGAAGATACATCAACTATTAGGTAGACATTAAGAAGATACATCAACTATTAGGTAGACATTAAGAAGATACATCAACTATTAGGTAGACATTAAGAAGATACATCAACTATTAGGTAGACATTAAGAAGATACATCAACTATTAGGTAGACATTAAGAAGATACATCAACTATTAGGTAGACATTAAGAAGATACATCAACTATTAGGTAGACATTAAGAAGATACATCAACTATTAGGTAGACATTAAGAAGATACATCAACTATTAGGTAGACATTAAGAAGATACATCAACTATTAGGTAGACATTAAGAAGATACATCAACTATCAGGTAGACATTAAGAAGATACATCAACTATCAGGTAGACATTAAGAAGATAAATCAACTATCAGGTAGACATTAAGAAGATACATCAACTATCAGGTAGACATTAAGAAGATAAATCAACTATCAGGTAGACATTAAGAAGGCATCTCAATACTCATCCCCGCTCTACCCACCTTTCAGATGGGCAACCACATCATGAAGGTGGTGCAGCAGATCGTCAACCAATCACGTGGCGGCGTCGGCGGCCACCAAATCATTGTGCGCAACGTCTCCATGGACGAGGGCACATCCATCTCCGACTGTGGCGACACCATCACCATAGCGACGCCTGAGAACCTGACCGCGCAGGTCGCCATGACCCTGGCCTCAGCCATCAGCGACGGAACCCTTCTGGCAGGAGGTGGCGCCCTGGAAACGCCTGATGGCACAGTCACCATGGTAACGACATCGGGGGGCGAGGACATGGTCGAGGTGATGGAGCAGCAGCAGGAGGAGGAGTTTGTAATTACGTCATCGGAGGAGGTGGAGATCCAGACAGTCATTATATGATTTCTTAGTGTTATGAAGTGTCTTCTGAAAACTCAGGACTTTGCATGAGTTATGAGTACAGTGTGTTTTATAAGAACAGAATGTCTTATGAAGAGTTTCTTATGAGAACTCAGGACTATGAATGAGAACATTGGTCTATGTTTGAGGAGTTCGCTTGTATTATGGACAGTTAGCATAAGTTTGAAAGATTCTGTTTGTATAAAGTTTGACATTTTATTTTACAGTATTACAGTCGATTTCTATTGGGTAAGGATTGCAATCAATTATTGGAAGGGTATTATGTCTTAAGTCACTGAAGTAAGGAGAACTGAAGTGTAAGTTTTACTTGTACAGAAGTGGAGCTGCCTTTATTTTAGTACACTGAACTGTAATGTCATTGGTTGTCAACACTGCGCAACCAATCACATGGTACGAACAGTAAGCTTATAGCGAGGTCACAGGAGCTCAAGTACTTACCTTTGCCTTGATAGTCTCAAAAGCCCTAGAATGTTCACTGTTTCTGTTACACTTAGACATTACACCAGGAGATGTCAACTTTATAAAATACCCCCCCTTAATTAAAACAATTATACTACCTAATGACTCTGGAGTTGTTTACCTTGGACAGATTCATTATAAAATATTCTGTTATGCTTGACCATAGACTTAAAATGCTTTAGTGATTGTTCGTGAGAGTCTCTGGATTGTATTCATTAGGGCACACCATATTGTAACGGAAAAAACTAAATGAGCATTTCTTAATAGACAATGTCTACTCTTTGTTGCCTAGGGAATATGACTGTGATCTTTAGCTGTTGGACTGTGCTGCTGATGTGTTACACATCAGCCTTACAGCAGGACAACTAGGCCAACCAGTAGACGGACAGACACCTCACTACTGCCAAATGCTGTGATCTATTACTTGACTGGCTCAGTTTGCGTGGAATGAATAAATGCTACTTTCAGTACAACTTTGCATGTCATCTTTGAGAATTGAGTTTCTGCAGAAGACTAAAAGGAATTTATTTGTCCTGTGTATGTGAAAAATGTGCTTGTTATGAATGAATGGTTCCTGTGTACTGTATACCTGACTGAAAAGCAGGTTGAGAAGTGATCGGTTGATTCAGTTATTGATCGATTGATTGGGTCTGGTGTTTACAGTTGCCGTGGGCAACCCAGCAGCTCTGTGGGCCCCAGATGGAGGAGCGGGAGTGGATTCATCAGCCTGGCAGATTCAGGACAAAGCAGCCTTGCTGCTCACCTTGCCCGTGGTTGTTGTTGCCTTCTGTCTCTTCTCACTTTACTTTTCTCATTCACTCTTTTTACTCCCATGCCTTTCGCTCGCATTCTCTCTCAAGGCTGTCAGAATGAAGACATATCTTTTCACCCCTCTGGGTTTTTTGTACAGCTGCCCTTACTCTGAGATAGTCCTTTGATCTATCATAGATGCAATGGGATCAGGCTACTTGATATGAATAAAACAATCCTGAAACCAAACATATAATCATGTCTTTGGCTTTTTCCTTTTTTCAAAGTCTGAAATCCCCCATAGTCTTCTACTGTAAGATGAACAGGGCATTATCACATGATGTAATGCCAATGGTGTATTGATGTATATTTTTCTGCAATTGTGTTGCCTTTTAAGTATTTTGTACAAACTATTTTTGGTTGTGGAATTAGGAAATTGAATTGTGTGTCCCCAATGGGGGATTTGTTGTCATGCCTGTGGCTAGCAAAGTAAATTATTAGACACCTAGTGAGGATGTCCCCATCTCTACTAAACAAAGCATTGGTTCTGGCCCGTTGTACGTACTGGCATGGTGATCCAGCCATTCATAACTAAACCTTAACTCTGCTGACGTTGTGTCCAATCAAAGACACCTACTCAAACATCACAATCACTTTGTTTCCCTGATTCGTTTCCGCATACTGTATGTTGTTGAACATGATCATCTCTAGAGATTCATTTGGCAGAGTTTCACATGAGCCATGATCACTGTTAGAACAGAGGACAATCCACAGCTGTAGT